>NC_090762.1:44963963-44966463 GCF_036898095.1 Palaemon carinicauda | reverse complement strand
TAATTAATTTGCAAAGGAAAATACTCGGCTAAAATATAGGAAAATTAAAAACCAATAAAACAACGCAATAACCAATAAAATATTAATAGCCGCATTATCCAACAATAAAACCATCACGTTATACCAAATCAAAGCGCGAACGATAAAGTCGTATAATTTTCTAATGTTGTCTTAAGACGCATCAACATTAATGGCCACCATTAAATCCAAAACCCAAATATTTACCCAATTAATAATTTAACGGATAACATTTTTAAACCCATTACTAAACCGCTCAAAATACATTCCTCACGTTTGGGAACACTAAACAAAGCTCATTTAATAGAGGAAAAGAAGATTATGTCTTTTTGATGTGCTTACCAACAGCTTCGCCTGCGACTGCTCTTTCAGAAATGACGACTGATAATGCAATAATTTAATCTTCTACATCGCGTTCACACAGAGACGAACTAGAAAAGCACCCAGACAATGCAGACGTCCGCCACGGCAGCTTATTTCTCGAAACCAGCGTGGCTTTCCCAGAATCAATTAATTATTTCCAGCTCTTTACATAACACTTTAAAATCCCTGGAAGTTTCAATACTTTACGATTAAAATTGTGGCCATATGGTTGATGACCGGAATTTGACCTTTTACTTGACCTTGACCTTGAACTCGACCTTCGTCCTTAATATACATAACAGTATCGAATCCCCACAAATTTCATTATTTTACGATTAAAATTGTGGCCGTATGATTGATGACCAGAATTTGACCTTTTACTTGACCTTAAGCTTGGCTCGACCTTGATCTTCGACCTTAACATGTATTAGTTGGCGTGGACTTTCATACATTCAAATATGAAGGAAGTTTGAATTCTCTGTGACAACGATGTCCAACCTTATGACTGATTACGTGCATTGGACATTTTGCTTGACCAGGACCTTGACCTTGACCTTCCAAAAGTTAATAATTTCCAGCTTTTCAAATAATCGATAATCCCCTCAAGTTTACCATTTCTCTACGATTTAAATTGTGGCCAGGAAGCTGTTCACAAACAAGCACATACACAAACAGGGGGTAAATCATAACCTCCTTCCAACTTCGTTGGCGGATGTACCTAGAGAAATCAGATTATGTAAAAATTATAAATGTATACGGCTAGGAGTTAGCATTTTTGTGAACCTAATAATCTTTAATATGCATATTTTTATCAGGATTTTCATACTGAAAAAGCATTATCAGAATTCTTTTTACCATTCATTAGCCTAAAAATAACATGAAAGTGAATCCATTACCAGCATTATTGCTATTGTTTTCATCATCAATTATATTATTGGTTGTTGTTCAACTACAAATGGGAATGAAAAAAATCCATTTTATAACCACTAGAAACAATCGTTTATCATATCTTCTGGAAGAAATTACATTCAGCTTTAAGCTTAATCTAGTGACGATTATGTGCCGGTTCATTTGAATATATTTATCCACATGACTGGTAACAATAAATTTTGTAACCGATGCTCTTCTGTGATGTTCTAGTGAGGACACTTGAACAAATGCTAAATAATATTTTTATGGAATAATGGTAGATAATAGAATATTAAAATTTGGGTTAGAGTTCTCTTGATTGAGGGTACACTTGGGCACACTATTCTATCTTATTTCTCTTCCTTTCGTATTGTTAAAGTTTTATAATTTCTATTTATATTTCAATGTTGTTACTGTTCTTGAAATATTTCATTTTTCTTTGTTTCCTTTCCTTACTGAGCTGGGGTTGTAGCTTAGCAATAACTAATAATAATAATAATAATAATAATAATAATAATAATAATAATAATAATAATAATAATAATAATAATAATAATAATAATTGAGAGACGACTCGTTTGGGTAAATTAGGGTCAGCTGTTCCAGTCTTTCTAGTGAGGATATCTTAGCGTGATGAAAGTATTGCTATGATCAGAAAAGCTGTAATAGTCCGGACCACAAATACTAGGTTGGCTTGCTGTGAGCGATCAGACGAAAATCTTGCATCATCACCAACCCACACTGGCCAGCGTGGTGATGAAACTGACCAAACCAAATACATGGCTTAGGACATACCTGAGTTCTTTGTCCTGCCGTAGACAAGAAACCGCTGCATTTGTTTATACCATCTCAGAGTCGTGGATCACAATTGGTTGAAAGCTGTATTGTAGTTGTAGGAATAGTAATAAAATTTGGATTATGCTGGCCCTTTGTCAGCACGGGCTTTTGCTTACAAAGAAGAAGGACACGTATGATCACAAAGGCAAAAGGACTGGAATTTTATTAAGCCGGCATTAAAAAAAAAGGTTACAAATTAGATCAATAAGATTTTTTGTTTTTTGTTTTTTATTTTAACTGAAAATAGAGAAGACTTGGAATGAGAGCTTCCTTTTCCGTTCCTCGGCAAGTGCTAAATGAACACCGGTCAGTAAAATATTCTAAGGAATATAACGCCAAAATAAATTTGACGATAAGCGAAATAAAACTGATA
>NC_090762.1:44943963-44956463 GCF_036898095.1 Palaemon carinicauda | reverse complement strand
TCTCTCTCTCTCTCTCTCTCTCTCTCTCTCTCTCTCTCTCTCTCTCTCTCAGACACATTATAAATATATATATATATATATATATATATATATATATATATATATATATATATATATATATATATATATATATATATATATATACACGAGATTTTTCGTTCATGTGTTGACTACGACACCAACGTACAATCCCGGACTGAAGAAACATTAAACATGGCCAAGGAAGAGACGGGATTAAGAAGTCTTAATGCATAAAAAATCTAAGAAAACGACTTTTACAAAAGTCGGGAGGGTGGGAAGGGCAATATCGCATAGCCTCAGCTGTGTACATTTGATCGCTAAGAAGATTACCACGTGAAGAGCTCCTCCCTCTCTCTCTCTCTCTCTCTCTCTCTCTCTCTCTCTCTCTCTCTCTCTCTCTCTCTCTCTCTCTCTTTCTTTCTTTGATGCATACACGGCTTCATACCCTCTCTCTCTACAAACGTCAAATTGTTACTCATTTTATCTTCCTCCGACACGCTTCCTTTATGTCAGTCTGTGAGTTTGCTAAATCCTATTTTCACTCTCTCTCTCTCTCTCTCTCTCATATGTTTACACACACAAACACACACATACATATACACACATACATACATACACGCACACACACACACACACATATATATATATATATATATATATATATATATTTATATATATACTTTATATGAATACATACATATAAATGTAAGTATGTACGTATGTATGTATATATATATATATATGTATATATATAAACACACACACATATAAATATATATATATTTATATATATATATACATGTATATGTATATATGTATATATATATACAATATACAATATACATATACGTGTGTCTGTGTATTTACATACTGTATATGTGTTTCCACACTTTTTAAAACTCAACAATCGCTCTGAAACATTTCGTGCCTTTCTCGAACAAAACTAACATCTATACAAACCGTTCTCCATTAATAAACATGTCTGTCTTTCTTTAAATTTGCTTCTATCTCATAATACCAGTCTCTCTCTCTCTCTCTCTCTCTCTCTCTCTCTCTCTCTCTCTCTCTCTCTCTCTCTCTCTCTCTCTCCTTGATCTGAAAGTCAAACAACGAAGTTTATGTACACAAGCGAGACCACGCTCATTGTCTCGGCAGTAATATGGATCTATACGGAATATTCACACGAAAATACCATTCCCTGTATAAAAATATTTATATACAAATAAAAATAACGACGCAAAAAGGGGAAAACGGAAAAAAAATATATAACGTGGTATAGTTCTTTTAATAGTAAAGAATTGTTTTTCATGATATAAAATATATCAAATGAAAGTTGTGAATTCAATTCAATTTTGGAGGAAAGGGAAAATCATAACATAGCAAGGGGAGGGGTATTGATTTGGGCACTCATTGGGAGGACCGAGTGCTGACGGAAAGAGAAAGGAGCATAATAAATGATAATAAGGGACAGACATCCCTTGCTATGAACGGCGCAAAATCATGGTGTAACTGGAGATATATACTTGAAAATAAAAACAGAAGTTTTATTTAATAGGTCCAAATATGAATTTACATGCATTTCTTGATTTTCGCTTCCAAGTTGTGGGAGAAAAAAAAAAGGAAAAAAAAAAAAAAAAAAAAAAAAAAAAAGATGCAGCCCCTGAAAGCGGTTTCATATATCAACAAGAAGAATTCTTACCAATAAGTTTAGAATGTACCGGCGAAAACTTTAAATCAATCAAAAAGAAAAAAAAGAAAAAAATTATGATAACTGTATATAACAAATCAAGACGGTTATAAATTGTTTAAATATCAAGCTTGCTATTGATAAGTGAATTAGATATCAAACCTTCTATTAACTCCACTCATCAAATGAACACGTGTACAACACACACTTCTAAGAACTCAACACGAACATTAAGTTGATTAATACATTATACGTAGGGCTAATCATTTGTTTCATAAAATTTCCGAAAAAGATATTCCCATCTTTAGACCATAACAGCAACTACTACAAGACGAGATTTCAAATTCCTTGTTCAATATTATGAAAACCATTTGCGTTTTATCTTTGAATTCTTAAATTCATTATTTTGATTTTCCGATGGCAAAAGAATCAAGAATTATCATCCTGAACTTGTTTTTCTTATCTATTCATTATCTTTTTCTTACTCCTATGAAATGAATACTTTGTTAAATTATATCCTTGTAAAATTATTTTGACAGTCACAGCCGTGAGATTTTGATCTCCATTCTTCTCCATTTCCTTAATTTTTATTCTTAATATTAATTTGTTCTCTAATCCTTAATCTGTTCCTCATCCCATTCAATTTAAAGTACTCGTGTTCATTATCAATTACTTGCTTGTTTATATTTTTCTAATATATTATTCATAATCATACTTTATTTCGTTAATTGCCTCGGCTTATCTTAAACTATACCTCGGTCCACTATAGAATAAATCTTCTATATACAAATTTGACCTTCAATAGTATCCATAAAACTATATAATCTATATATTTCTGCACACCATAACTTTTATTCAGAGAGTTTCTTAATATAAATTCATTATAAAATAATTCTTCAGTATAGAAGTTTGACCTTCAAAGTATCCATAAAACTATATAATCTATATATTTCTTAATATAAAATTCAAACCCTAAAAACCCTTTGGATACCAATTTATTTCATAAATGTTTCCTTCATCATTCCACGCGATTCGAATTACCCACTTCCGGTCATGGTCATGAAGAGATTTCACCTAACACACAAAATCTTGTCCAATACAGCAATGGGTATTAACGTTACCAGGCGTTATTCGGGTACGGAAATCGCTGCTCGTGGAATCAAATTACGACTCTTCATGTTACACAACGTGGAACATATAAATGGATTGCCAGCTAGACAAGAGTTGGTTATGGAGTTAAGATAAGCCTTCTGCTAATTCTTTTCGTGATTTTATTCGAATTAAAATACTAAATTCTCGTATTCATTATTTCTATCATCCTAAACTTACTTTATGAGATATAATATGCATTCACATATTTTTGAGGCATAATATCGTGATGTATCAAGTTATATGTAATAAAAAATCTTTAAAATATAAGGTTGCATTTATCTTGTGGTAAGGTTGAAGGAGTCATTAAAAATATTTTACATTAATTTTCGGCCTTTGTACGTTGTAAGTTTTATGCTAAGCTTTAAAAATACTTCTCAGTTCTCACTTTTGTTTATGAGAGACCAACAAATTATAACAAGGCTTTAATTGACTAAATTATTAATGAAAAAAAAAATTTAAATTACGACTTAGCAAAATTGAAATTATCTTTACTGATTTCCCTATTCTATTATTACGGCCATTTATATGGAATTTTACTCATATCCTTTGATATATATACATATGTATATATATATATATATATATATATATATATATATACATATATTTATATATATATATATATATATATATATATATATATATATATATATATACATACACACATTTAAAAACACCATTAACTTACCAAGTTTCCACAGATTAGAATGACCACAGACGAATATATATAGAGAGAAAAAAAAGTTAAAGTATAGTTCCTTCCTGTGAGATGTCAGAGAAGAGGAGCTGAGGGGAGGGTGACTGCTCCCCGTACTCTTGTTATGGGGTGTCTGAATGTGCGTGCATGTAGTACGATAGAGAGTAAAAGATGTGAGATTGTATTTATGTTTTGGAAGGATGGATGTACTGTCCTTGCATGAGGACAAAAGGAAAGGGTGAAGTGGTGTTTGGTGATGTGACTGGTAGAGTGTCTGGGACTAAAAGGGGAAGGGCTAGAGAAGATGTGGCTTTATTGATGAGTGAATGAATGACAGGTATAGTGGAATGGAAGGAGATATCATTTAGATTAATGTGGGCAAGGGTTAGGTTGGGTAGGGAATGTTGGGCTTTTGTTAGTGTGTATGAACCAGGTTGTCAGAAAGTGAAAAAGAGTGGCATGAATTCTGGAGTGAATTAACTAGGTGTGTAGGACTAGGTAGAAGGAATTATTTAGTTGTGACGGGATGACTTGAATACAAGGGTGGGTGCTGGAGAGGTACTAGGTGTCACTGAGAAGTATGGCGTACCAGGTGAAAATGAGTGGTGAGAAACTGCTCGATATATGTATTTACAAAGTCAGTGATAAGTAGTAGTTTTTTTCTTTTTAGGAAAGATAATAACATGTATACATGGGTAAGAGTGGAAAATGGAAAAGTCGTAGAAAGGGCATTAATGCAAAAGAGTGGGGAAATAGAATGGGGGGGGGGAAATAAAAGGGGGGCAGAGAAGGATGTAGATTAGAAAAAAAAAAAAAGAGGTAAAATGTTAATGTCAAGAATGGTTGGAAGTGGCATATGACAGCGTGAAAGTGGGAGAAGCTGGGGATCTAGAGGAGGAGTGGAAGTTACAAAATAAACAAAAAATTTGGTTAGTCTTGCAAGTGATGTATGGGACAAGAGGATTGTTGGAGGACGCATGAGGAAGGGTCTTGAATGGTGGAAGAGGAAAAAAAAGAGGACATTTGAAGAATAACTACAGAGTAATCTAGTGTAGAAAATGTGGAAGTAAAATGTAAGGTAGCTGAGGCAAAGAAGGCAGCTGACAGGAGGTGGGGTCAGGGATTGAGTCGTTCGTATGAAGAGAATAAGAAGTTTTGGAAAGAGGTAAAGATAGTAAAAAAAAGGTACAAAGAGAAATGAAGACAGTGAAAGATAAAAATGGAAGGTAGTTAAAAGGAGATGAGTCAAAAATAAAGTAGGGCTAAATATTTTGAAATTGCTAAATGTTGAGGATAATAGGGAGGCAGGTATAATTGCTATTGCAGGTGTCAGTAATGAGAGAGAGAGAGAGAGAGAGAGAGAGAGAGAGAGAGAGAGAGAGAGAGAGAGAGAGAGAGAGAGAGAGAGAGAGAGATTACAAGAAAGGAAGTGAATAAAGCACTAGATGAAACGAGAGCAGGAAAGTCACCTGCCATGGATGGTGTGAGGGCTGAGATGCTAAAGGATGGGTGTGCTACTATACTTGAATGGTTGGTGAGATTGTTCAATATATGTTTCATGTTGTCAATGGTACCAGTTGACTGGGTGTATGCATGTATTATTCCACTATACAAAGGTAAGGGAAATGTGCATGAGTATTGTAACTATGAGAGTATTAGTTTGTTGAATGTGATTGGAACAACATTACCATTGGTAGAGTATCAATAAATAGAATTAATCAATAAACAGCTGATGCAATCTTAGAAGAGGATCAGATTTTTACAGTTATGTCGATATACGAAAAATATTTAGCAAACGGTAAAGAGGTGAATGTTGTATTTATGGATCAGGAGAGAGTGTATGATAGAGTTGATAGGGAAGCGATGTGGAATGCAATAAAGGTTATATGGAAGCGGTGAAAAGTTGTTGCAAGCAGTAAAGAGTTTATACATAGGCAGTAAAGCACGTGTTAGGATAGGAAATGAAGTGAGTGACTGGTTTCCACTGAGAGTGGGACGAGACAAAGGATGTGTAATATCCCTATGGTAGTTCAATTTGTTTATTGAAGTAGTAGTAAGAGAGGTGAATGTTCGCCTGCTTGGACGAGGATTGAAACAGATAGATGAGAATGATTATGGGTGGGAGGTGAATCAGTTGTTGTTTGTGGATCTGTTGTTGCTGCAAATGGTGGAGTGGAAGCAGATGTACGTTAGAGAGTGAATGAAGGATGTAAAGTATTGGAGCAGTGAAGGGAGTGGTAAAGAATAGAGGGTTAGGAATGAATGTAAAGAGAGTTTTGTATGAGAAATTGATTATATCAACTGTGATGTATGGATCGGAATTGTGGAGAATAAAAGTGACAGAGACAAAAAAAATTGAATGTATTTGAGATGAAGTATCTGAGGAGTAAGATTGGTGTATCTTGATTAGAGAGTGTTAGGAACGAAGTATGGGAGTGAGAACAGGTGTGGGAAATGAATTAGCAGCTAGAGTGGATAAGAGTGTGTTGAGGTTGTTTGGCCAATCACCTTGATGACCGCTGAGGTAGCAGTAGTAGGGGATTCAGCATATTAAGCTTTATTTGTGGTGGATAACGGGGGAAGGTTGACTGTGGGACCCTAACAGTACCAACATAACTCTGCTAAATTCCTCTGAGGTTGGGAGGATTGAACTGAAGAAAAGCCACCCCCCCCCCCTTTTTTTTTTAATGTCGGCTACCCCCCAAAAATTGGGGGAAGCTTTGGTACATATATAGATAATAAAAAAGAAAATTACTAAAAAATACAATATAAATCATTTAGTAAAGGGCGTATAAAGGATGTGAATTATTCTTTATCCTCTTGGACATTACAGAGGGCAGGTTTTACTCAGATATTCTGAGAAAACTCATCCCCTCTTCTTTCCGATCGAATTAATTCCTAAGGTGTTACAATGTATGTAAACGAACAGAATTGACACAACGGCCAATTAATATTATAATCAGCACATCAATAATTTAGATAAATTCAGAAAACCCTTTGTATTTCTCAAGATTTTCCTTTATAGCTCTCTCTCAGGAAGATGCAAAGGATATTACTGATAAGGTGGTCAATGTGAATGTCAGGAGATTTTTTAACATTACTATCAACTAAAAAAAATTATGATCATCATTAAGGTGAAAACAATGACATGAAAAAGTTAAAGCAAACAGACTTCCACGGATATTTAAAGAAACAAAGTCAAAATATTTTGATCAAACAGAAATAGTCAAACACTGATTTACAGAAACGAATGTATAATGTTCCAAACCAGATTCCGTTGACCTTTTGTGTGTTTTAATCAATGTTACAATACCTCCACGTATTAAATCGAACACAAATTTGATGTTTGCCTCGTCTGATGTCAATGAACCATAGCTTGATATATCTTACATTTTCATCGTAGTTTCGAAAATACAAAAACCTTCATCTAGAAAAAAATGGATTTTAACATCCATGGAATTCCTGTGTGACAAATTTGAAAACATTCCATATGTGAATCCTATGTATTTGAATCATTATCGAAATTACTTTAGATTGATAACATGGGAAACCACCCAATGAAACTTACGAAACTATATCTATGTATGAAAATGAATATGCATTCATGAACTCCCTCGGCATCATAAGGGAGAAACAGTTATACACTGGTAAGGTTATCGGATCAAACGTGATACGTCTGAGGACACTTAATAATATCTGAATCCTCGCGAGGTGAGCGATCATTTAGGATTTCAAAGGATCTAGCTACAAAGCCAGGAGACTTCTCCAATACAGCCTTAGGGGGGCGCGAACTAAATATCAAAATGCAATACCAAGCACAAATCTGTCCCCGTTTAGAAACGGCCTGACGATTATTACCTCCGAAATATACGTATGAAGGGCTGATCTACTGGCAATTAACATTTAGAGTATTTAAATAAAAATTTTGATATGAGTTAAGATTGCATGAAATCTTAATGAAATTGAAATACTATTTGCATATATAAATCTGCTCACTATTATGCAACAAAATTGTTATGTCTACTCAAAATTGTAAAGACAGTGTTTGCGTTAAACATTCTCTATGATGAAATAAAACATGGACATAAGAGATCATTGTTACTTTAACTGTGTTTAACAAATGGTTCATGCACTATGATGTAAGTGGCAAGTATATTTAAATTTGCTGGCACCATCAGGGTTTTTGATCATTACTATGCAGAAAAAAGGGTTATATGCTTAGTCGATCTACATAAAAAAGGGGTCGACTGCTAAATATCTAGAAACTCAACTTTACTTTAAAAAAATTGTCTAGTGAAATGCTTTTTGTACAGTTTGGCTACAAACATGGTGTATTCTGTAGGGAAAGTTGGATGCAAATTTTACTATATAAAGTATTAGTCAAATCGAAATAAAATTACTTTCTTACTTTTGTTATAATATCTAGACCTTGGCTATGAAAATGGACATACAATTTTTCTATAAATAATCAGTGAATGAATATTTTTTGGTAATTTTTAGCAAGGAACATCCTGAGTGTGATACTAATATCCTGGCAGTATCTTGACTTGTACTGAAATATGCCTCGCTTTTTTACTAGATAAACTAAATTTAATACTGCTAGCAATATAAATCTAAATATACTTTTGAACATGAAATATGGTAAATTACACGAAATAGACTAAGTATATTTTGATGAGGGAAATAAAAGGAAATGGACACGGAAATGGACGGAGCTGACAATGTAAGCATATGATAGGTAATTCCAGTATAAATATATAACTTTATACAAATAATGATACATAATTAATCAGACATAATAACAAACATATTAGCATCACAATATTGGTTGGGGTATTGCCAGGACATTGCATCCAACTAAATAAACCAAATTTTAAAAACTGTTGGGTACTTAGGGAGGTTCTCACAAAAATTACAATTGGTCAAAACACTCCCGGGAGAACAATATACAAATGAACAATTTTATTTTGCATAAAAAATATTTCATAGATAAATAAAAGGGAGATAAACATAAAATGCCATATCTAATGAAATGAAAGAAACCTATGTTTCATACGGAAATGCGAAAAAAAAAAAAGTTTTGCTCTTTTATAGAAACCACAAAATACCACCAGGCGAACAGAGCAAGAACTAAAAATACCTGCAAAATAAGACACCATCAAAAATGGCTGGCAGAGTTCACGTTTCGTGATGAAGAGTTAATGAATTTTGGATGAAAAAAAAAATCATCAAACGAAATATTACACTCACGAATAAACAAGCTATCTCCGAAAAGATTACTGAACACCGCTGTGATGAAAAGTTTTACTTGGAACATCAGTGTAAAAAAAGGTTAAATACTTAATATTGTACCACTAAAAAGATACATACGTGTTATCCATTCATTATTTCAAATGCAAAACATATTTCATTCTCTACATTTCAGCAATCAACTTCATGGATGCTCACTCACCAATGGTCTTCGGTTTTAGCAATAACATCAATAATAATAATAATAATAATAATAATAATAATAATAATAATAATAATAATAATAATAATAATAATAATAATAATAATAATATCTAAAAGTCAGCATCGCAAAGCACGTAGGCGAACATATTGGGCAAGTAAAGTTAATTTGGGTTCATTTTCTGAGTCATAAATACTCTCGATTTGCCTTGAAGCTTACCTTCCGAGTACCTGGAGAGAGAGAGAGAGAGAGAGAGAGAGAGAGAGAGAGAGAGAGAGAGAGAGAGAGAGAGATTCTTCCCATGATGCTACCAAATTATCTGAGACAAAAAGAGTGTAATAGAAGGGGAGGGGGTGGGAGAAGGCTGTTTTCACTTACAAGTAGAAATTGTCAAAAGTGAATTGCAGCCACAAGAGACAGAAACATAAGTAAACCAAAACTAACAGTGGAAAGTAAATTTGTTTATGAGAGAGAGAGAGAGAGAGAGAGAGAGAGAGAGAGAGAGAGAGAGAGAGAGAGAGAGAGAGAGAGAGAGAGAGAGAATCATCCATTTCCATGTAGACATTGTAAATTCATCTAGTAGAAAAATTCATGATTGCATCCACATGTACACAACTTGGAGTTAAAAACGTCTCCTTTTTGCAGGAATATCTGCTACCTGAGTGTTTCATTCTTTCAAGTAGCTTTCGGGTTAATCTAACAAAATATCGAAAAGGTTACCAGTCAAGCTATGCATATACCATTTAAGAGTTTTAATTAAAAATTTAAATTAATAATTAGCAAAAGATATCTGAGGTTCCCATTTTACTAAAGGGTAATTTTTCATTGAAGTTTAGGTTTAGCAGTTTTCCTTCAATATCAAAGAGAAGGAAATATGGATATTTAAAAAGAATGCATATTATTTCAATAATATCAAACAGGGGTTTCTTATTTAAGGAGAGAGAAAGGCGCTAATTTAATTAAACCTTGCTTAGTGAAAAATACATGCTTTAAGCCTTGACAAACCAGTAGTAACTAGAAAAATATGGAAGGTAAAACGGAAAAACCAAGGATGCACAACTGAGTTGAGTAACCATATTCATCGATAAATACTATATGATGGTTTCTGACGAATGCTGAATAAAAACGAAAAAAAAAAGCCATGAATGTTGAATTGATCAGAAAAATCTTTTCATCATTTTCATCGATATGACTATTATTATTATTATCACTAGCTGAGCTACAACCCTAGTTGGAAAAGCAAGATGCTATAAGCCCAAGAGCTCCAAAAGGGGAACATAGCCCATTGAGGAAAGGAAATAAGGAAATAAATAAACGATATAAGAAGTAATGAAAATCAAAACAAAATATTTTTTAAAAATTAACAACATTAAAACAGATATTTGATATATAAACTATAAAAGGACTTATGTGAACCTGTTCAACATAAAAACATTTGCTACGAATTTGAACTTTTGAAGTTCCACTGATTCAACTACCCCATTAGGAATATCATTCCACAACTTGGTCACAGCTGGAATAAAACTTCAAGAGTATGATGGTGTCTGACGTGACGTCTCAATTAAAGAACAGCGGCACAATGAGAGGAAATGAAAAGAAGGAAAGTTATTTTCCTTCCTGGAGAAATATAATTAAGACCATGCGGGACTTTCAGGGTTTTCGACGAGTATCCAAACATGAAAGATACCAACAACTCTACAATCACATTTTTATAGTTTATGAAGGAGATCTTTATTTTAATGTTGTTACTCTTCCTGAAATATTTTATTTTAATTTTTTCCTTTCCTCACTGAGCTATTTTCCCTGTTGGAGCCCCTGGGCTTATAGCATCCTGCTTTTCCAACTAGGGTTGTAGGTTAGAAAGTAATAATAATAATAATAATAATAATAATAGTAATAATAATAATAATAATAATAATAATAATAATAATAATAATAATGATAAACTAATTATAAAAATGAAAAGGCAATAACATAATTTGATGATCAGATGACCAATTATATTCAAGAAAAATAATTAAGGTGTTTAGCGTATAGGTATCATTGAGGGAAAGATCACCTACATGTAAAAAAAAAAAAAAAAAAAAAAAAAAAAAAAAAAAAAAAAAAAAAAAAAATAAATAAACAAAATGCCTTAATGTGTAAACTCCAAGAGTGTGAAAAAAAGAGATAATTAAAAGGAAGACACCTGCATACTAAATTCATAGCAGAAAATAAATAAATACTCAAGGGATTTTCACAAGTTTCTGAAGAAAATAACTTTCATTCTACATTAAAACTTTTTCTTATGGAAGTAGAAAGGAAAATATCTGCGGATCTATTATTTACCATTTGTTCGGTTTCCAAGGGTGATGATATATCTTGGTAAATATAAGTGAGAAAAGGATAAAAATCCTCTATACAGAGACGTGTGTAATCAAAATGATATATATATATATATATATATATATATATATATATATATATATATATATATATATACATATATATATATTATATATATATATATATATATATATATATATATATATATATATATGCATATATATATATATATATATATATATATATATATATATATATATATATATATATATATATATATGGTAATAAAAATGCGTATACCAATACAAATACAAATTTTCAATTACGTATACATATATACATATGTACAGTGTATATATATATATATATATATATATATATATATATATATATATATATATATATATATATATATATTATATATATATATATATATATATATATAATATATATATATATATATATATATATATATGTATATATATATATATATATATATATATATATATATATATATATATATATATATATATATATATATATATAATATACATCACTTTATTCTTGATTATGATTTTAACACATTTTCCGCTCAGAAATGTAGCTTTTAGATTTGTACAGATGAGTTAGCTAGCTAGCATCACGCCTACGAGAATCAAGGAAACACTGGTAGGCCTACCCATTGTCAGCTGGGTGGACAGGTGTGAACTATTACGTCACTTATTTACTACTCTATAGTTGGTGAAGGACCTTTGGCATATTATTATTATTATTATTATTACTATCATTATAATTATTATTATTATTATTATTATTATCATTACTTGGTAAGCTGCACCCTTAGTTGGAAAAGCTGGATGCTATAAGCACAGGGGCTCCAACAGGGAAAATAGCCCAGTGAGGAAAGGAAAAAAGGAAAAATCAAAAATTTAGGAAGAGTAACATCATTAGAATAAATATCTCCTATATAAACTATATAAACTTTAACAAAACAAGAGGAAGAGAAATTAGATTGAATAGTATGCCTGAGTGTAACCTCAAGCAAGAGAACTGTAACCAAAGACAGTGGAAGACCATGGTACAGAGGCTATGGCACTACCCAATACTAGAGAACAATGGTTTCATTTTGGAGTGTCCTTTTCCTAGAAGAGCTGCTTACCATAACT
>NC_090762.1:44936463-44938963 GCF_036898095.1 Palaemon carinicauda | reverse complement strand
AGGTTAAGTAGACACTCGAAAAAAGAAAGTCTCCATTCGAGTGGTCTCGAGAAGGGCGGGGTGGGGAGTGTGAAGGGGTTAGGGAGAGCCAAGGGGAGAGGAGGGGGGGAGGGGTTCTCAAAGCGCTCCTTGCCTCTTGTTCTTATGCCATCCTCAGGTGCTTCACCGTATTGATTTGCTACAACGAACGATTGTGTTATGGAAGGAGTTTTTACCACTTAATCGGCCATAAGGGGAATTCCCTGTCTTGTCTCTTCTTTTTAAAAGACCCAAACAAAAGAAAACTCAATTTTAAGATCGAGTGATGAGGGTTGGAGTCGTGTCAGTGGAGCTTTGTTTTACGACAACAACTTTATTTTTTCTTTACTCTTTTCTATTCTCTTTGCGCAAAATTTCTGCTTCTCTCTCTCTCTCTCTCTCTCTCTCTCTCTCTCTCTCTCTCTCTCTCTCTCTCTCTCTCTCTCTCTCTCTCTCTCTCCTTAATACTTTACATATGTCGTTCTTCTGGACGAAATAACCATATTCTATCAAATGAACAGTTATACCCTTCCGTTCAATATGCGTATTAAAGGACTAATATTTATCTATCAAAACAGGTATGCCATTCAAAGGTAATTCCCTAATGCTGATATCAATGATAACGCTTTCACAGCATTCGTGCACTCGCTGTTTCTTGAGAGGCATATTATCATTTGCACAAACAAATTAGCTAGAAAAAGAATGTTAATATCAATTCATAGTCACTGCATGATTTAGCGTGGTAAATAACACGAACCGCATAGAAAATTAATTCATAAAGAATTCAAGGCTCATTAACCTTTGACTGATAAATTTTCCTGCTACTAAATTTTATGTTATATTTTTTTTTAAATTATTCTTAAACCAATGTTCTTGGGAAAAGAGAGCTACCACCCAGAAAATGTTAACGGTTGATGCTAATCGAAAAACATCACAGAATTTTAGGGATTAACCCCCACCCCCCCAAAAAAAAAGTCAAAACAGTAAGCTTATTGCTGAAAAATGTAAGCCATTACAATGACTAAATAATAAAATATAATGTAAAGATATATACATCCTAATACTAGATAAAGACCCTTCTGAAGAAGGATACCTTAACATGGTGAAAGGGTTTGTATATTGCCATGATCAGCAGAGCTGTACTAGTCAGGGACACCCCTACAAGGTTGGTTTGCTGTCAGCGATCACACAAAAATTCTTCCACCATTAGTAATCAGCACTGGCCAGCGTGGTGATGATCACTGATAAAACCACAAACATGGATAAAGACATGTATTAGACTTTGTCCTGCATTTATTGTTGTATATTGTAGTTTTATATATATATATATATATATATATATATATATATATATATATATATATATATATATATATATATATATATATATATATATATGCGTAAAAATCACAGGAAAACGTGATGCTCAGATGCAGAAGAACCACAGAAATGAAAATACGAAATATACGATCAAGTCCTGACTAGTTTCATGATACTTCCTCTGAAGAAGTATCACGAAACTAGTCAAGACTTAATCGTATATTTCGTATTTTCATTTTCCCTGTGTTCTTCTGCATTTATATATATATATATATATATATATATATATATATATATATATATATATATATATATATATATACCTTGTACATATTTGAGAGGTTGTAGGTATGTGTGGAAGGGGGTTGTATTCAAGGGAACACGTAAAGCTGATTTTGAAAGTAGTTTAAAAGCAGCTTTAGAGAAATGAAGGGATGAAGTGGCAGCGTAGTATGTGACAAATGAAGAAAGTACAAGATGTT
Organism: Palaemon carinicauda; assembly: GCF_036898095.1. Taxonomy (NCBI): domain Eukaryota; kingdom Metazoa; phylum Arthropoda; class Malacostraca; order Decapoda; family Palaemonidae; genus Palaemon; species Palaemon carinicauda. Next base: position 44,937,143 of record NC_090762.1, on the reverse strand, counting down.
GTTTGGTGGGAGGGATTACTGACATGATAAAAGAAAGTTGTTTGCAAAAGACTGGAAAGTGTCAGTGTTCAATGAGAAAGAAAATGATTGAAGGTGTTGAGGAAAACCGAATGTATAATAAGTATGGTGTCAGAGGATTGATTGTATTGGGTCTGGCGTAAGGAGATAAATAAGATGTAAATATATATTTATGGGAGAAAGGACGGCTCACCAAAATTGACATGGTTCAGTCATGTGGAAAGAAAGGATGCCAAGAGATCCATGACACTCATGATAGGGGGAGTATTTCAGTGGCGGAGGTGGAAGAGTTCAAAGCACTGCTGATGAGCCTTCTGTATAAGTGTTTAAAATATATGCAAGAACACATACACATGCAATCCTCCACACCACCTCATATGTATTTACATATATACACATATACATATATATAATGCACAAACACACACACACAGACACACACACACACACACACACACACATATATATATATATATATATATATATATATATATATATATATATATGTGTGTGTGTGTGTGTGTGTGTGTGTGTATGTTTATGTTTGTGTGTTTTTGTGAATGTTTCTATGTAACTTTTTTTTTTATCTTAGGGTGGTAATTTATCAGGATCTTCCATTATTTTTACTGTTCTTATACATCATAATAATGGAAGTTTCAAGA
>NC_090762.1:44928963-44931463 GCF_036898095.1 Palaemon carinicauda | reverse complement strand
CTCCCCATCCCCGGGTTGGGGGGAGAGAAGTGTGTGTGTGTGTGTGTGTGTGTGTGTGTGTGTGTGTGTGTGTGTGTGTGTGTGTGTGTGTGTGGATATCTATCTAAATATTCATTCGTCATTTGGACGGGTCGCACACACTAGTATTTCATAAATAACACCATAAAACGTCACTTAACTAAATCATCACAAAATAAAGAAAGTCCGGTAGAGTTTAAAGACATGAGTTGGTCAACGACTTCATCACGTAAAATTTGAAAAGTAAGTCACGTGTATATATATATATATATATATATATATATATATATATATATATATATATATATATATATATATATATATATATATATATATATATAAAGTGGGTTGTAGCTTTATTTAGGAATCCTAAGCTATGCAATGAGATACTCTTATGAAAATTATGATAAGGAACTCAAAAAAAAAAAGAAAAAAAAATATTATTATGATTATAAAAATGTATCTAATTGTCACATTAAAAATAAAGTAGATAAAAAATAAATAGAAGATCTATGTCGTCTCCATATAAAGGAACATCCCATAATAGACATGAATATTATCCCTCGACCTCACTTAACCTTCCGATGATATTATTCACATGTTAATACCTTTTCGAATATTTCCCTTGCCAAGCTCAAGATCCCCCCCCCCCCCTCTCCCTACCAGTTGTGTACCCCACTCCTGTAAAGCCTCAAATTCCACCCACTAAAATAGCAGCAACTGCTTTCCTTAAACAGTTCCGCGTCTGCCGAGATGTTTTCCACGTGTGCCTCTCCTGACAATATAATTTATGATGAATCTGTGAGTCTTACTTTACTTTACTTTACTTTGATGGCTGCTTTTTCGGTCCCATACAGCAGGGGAACCCCACTCTCTACAGGACCTCCACTGACGTTTTATTTTATTCGTTCAGAGTATTTAACGTTTCATGTCTCATATTCTTCATTTAATGTTAAACCGTCTCTGTCAAAAGACATATGAAATAAGAAAGTCTTCAGTTTCCTCTTGGAAGCCATAATGTCTTCAATCCTTTGAATGTTTCGTGGGAGCTTATTACATAGTCTCAGGGCCGCATATTTAAAGGCTCTGGAGGCTACAGTAGACATATATCTAGGTTCCAATAGTTTGAAGCCATCTGTAACTATTCTCGTGTCGACATGATTTGTTGGCAGTGCAATATGTAACAATTCTCTTGTGTATTTTGGACGCCCGGTTCTGATAACTTGGTGGGTTATTGTACATATTTTAAATTCAATTCTCGCTTTAATCGGCAGCCTGTGTAAATCGATTAGTATAAGGGCGATCCTTTCTCTAAGTGGGACACCTTTTATCAGCCTTGCTCTTCTGTTTATTATGTTTTGTAATTTCTCAAGTTGCACTTTTGGTAAATTGTAGTAGATAGAGTTGCAGTAGTCAATCATGGTAATAACACCCAAGGGGTAAACTACAGCACTGTAATTGTTCAGTAACTACTTTCCTCTTGGTAACAGTAGTAGAGACTTTTTAGCTATGGTAAGCAGCTCTTCTAGGAGGAAACTCCAAAATTAAACCATTGTTCTCTAGTCATGGGTACTGCCATTGCCTCTGTACCATGGTCTTCCAGTGTTTCTTGGGTTAGAGTTTTTATGCTTGAGGGTAAACTCAGGCACAACATTCTATCTATTTCTCTTCCTCTTGTTTTGTTATTTTTTTTTTTAGTTTATATAGAAAATATATATCTTAATGTTCCTGTTCTCAAAATATCTTATTTTTCCTTGTTTCCTTTCCTCACTGGGTTATTTTTCCCTGTTGGAGCCCCTGGGCTTATAGCATCCTGCTTTTCCTATTAGGGTTGTAGCTTAGCAAGTAATAATAATAATAATAATAATAATAATAATAATATAATTAGTCTTATGCTGTTTAGGATATGAAGGTATCTTCGACGATCCATTTAAACAACGTTAAGAAATCTATTTTTTATTTCTATGCCATTGAGTTAAAGAATGCCAGTTTATTATATAGCCAATTTTTAATGACTAGAGCCAAATAAAAAAAAATATTTTTATACATACGGATGCATGTACAGACAAGGGAACATGCACACATACTAATATACAGATATGTTTATATATATATATATATATATATATATATATATATATATATATATATATATATATATATATATATATATATATATATATACTGTATATCATACTTCATACGAAGATGATAATATCAATGACAACGCTAGTGCTATCATAACTACCTCTAGCAAGGTTCTGTACAATACCTTAATATCAAGTATACACAATAACATAACTTGTTCACCCAATCATTAGGCTACCATTTGCTAAAATGTAGTGCAGCTGATACGATATGTATATGTATATATGTATATATATATATATATATATATATATATATATATATATATATATATATATATATATCCAAACTATAAACAATCAATTTGATCCAAGCCCTTTCTTAATGAGATATA
>NC_090762.1:44918963-44923963 GCF_036898095.1 Palaemon carinicauda | reverse complement strand
AGAGAGAGAGAGAGAGAGAGAGGAGAGAGAGAGAGAGAGAGAGAGAGAGAGAGAGAGAGAGATACCGGCAATCTTTTCAAGATGTATGTAATAGAAGATAATGTAAATTTCTACCTTATGTACACATACATACCTACACACACACACACACACACACACACATATATATATATATATATATATATATATATATATATATATATATATATATATATATATATATATATATATATATATACACATACATAAATATGTATATATATATATATATATACATATAAAAATAAGCATATATATATATATATATATATATATATATATATATAATATAAACCCTGCGAATCGAACATCTTAAAATGCAAGGAAACTTCTTTAAAACCCCAAGACCGAACAACTTGAAAGTACTTGCATGGGTAGAGAAGCTTAGTCAAGATTAAAGACGCATCGGAACCAAGGGTAACCGACACAGTTTACTAGTAGATCTTACCAAGTTTAGACCCCCAAACATTGTCCCATTAACTTTCATGGTAGTTTCATTCATTTCTGTGTTTATCCATACACAATGGCTCTTAAGTATGTAAGTAATAACAGTGGTAAGACAAAATGGACGTCATTAAGAACTGCTGAAGATCTAAGATAGTTGAAAATAAAGCGGCGTCTTCATGAATGACATTAACATGCTTTTTAAAAATGAAGTAGCCATTAAAAAGTAAATGTAGCAAGAGGAGCGTCATCTGCATCCGAACATAGAAGTGAGACGCTGGGGGAAGTTGAGAAATAGCAATCAATTTGGATTCATGAAAAACAACTGGAGGGTGATAACATTTCAGAGACAAATATATGTGAAAAGACAAAGCGAAAATACAATCATCATTAAAAACATCCTTGAATTGGTAAAATTTTCGTTGCTACCTGAGGCTGGATTGAACAATCTAATGAGACTGTCATTCATAGTGTAGTAAGGCATACGTAGGCTGAAGGGTTAGACATACCAGCAGCTAAGAATTACGTTGGGAAAGAATAACATCCAGAAAAGACAGGCTATTGTCATGATTATACATTAAGTAATTTTGGAGACCTTTTGATAGTAAGGCAGACACGAACCTTTCTTGATCAGGGTTTAGTAAAAGGCCCTTGAATGAATCACAGTTAGTGCCAGATAAGAGGAACAAAGGTGAAAGAACTTCTGAAAGGCAGCTAATCAGTGATTTTATGGATTGGGGACTGACCTTCCTATAGGGATACTAATACTTCCTCATCTCTCCTCCTCACCACCACCTTCCACTTACGACATCTACTCTCCTTACAAAAGTTTAAGTGAAGTTCGATATCTATTTATTCCATAATCATTCATTTATTCTACGAAATAAAACTTTTTCTTCTCTTTGGTATGCTTTCATATACCATACTTTACTTTAATATTGCACAATTAGTGGCATAAAGCCCCATAATAGCAGCAATTTTGTGTGGGGAACCAATCAATCATATTTCCATTCACTCTTATAAAAAACAAATCATATTCCATCACGGAGGTACCACTATGTGTGTATATAAATGACATAGACGTTTAGAATAACAAAAGAACATCAAATACAACGATATACAGTATATACATAAGCAGGGTGGGCCAAACATATGGTGACAGTTCCTTCATTATATGTCCATCTTCACAATGACGTTTTAGATACAAATAAATTTTGAGTACTGGAGAGATTAAAAGTACATAGTAAAATGTATAATGTATGCAAATGAATGCCTATATGTATGATGAATAAAAAATGTCTGAGTGTTAAGCGTAACCCCTCATTTGGGCCCACCCTATATATACATATATATGTATATAAACATTTAAAGATATACTGTATTTATCAAGTAAAATTAAAGTGTGTATATACATATATATATATATATATATATATATATATATATATATATATATATATATATATATATATATATATGTGTGTGTGTGTGTGTGTGTGTGTGTATGTATGTATGTATGTATGTATGTATGTATGTATGTATGTATGTATGGATATGGATGTATGTATCAGGTATATATGCAGAGACGGCAAATAGTCTTCCCTTTTCGGGGCATCATGTTATACCTCAAAGGGGATATGGGCAAGACATATAATGAGAATGAAAAATAATAGTTGGACATTAAGAATAACAGAAAATTTTCGGGTGTGGACGAGTTGAAATCCCATGTCTGAGGCCTTTGTTCTGCAGTGGACTAGAAACGGTTGATGGAGATGATGATGACATATAACGTATATCTATCTATCTATTTATATATATATATATATATATATATATATATATATATATATATATATATATATATATATGCGTGTGTATGTGTGTGTGTGTAGTCAGCTCTGGAAGAGTAAGCACTAACACATATAAGACCTAACTTATCATACTTTTCTATAAAAAAAAATGTATGCCTTACAGTAGAAATAATATAATGATAATACCCACTTTTCTCAGGAATAAAAACTTTACTCAATTACAAACGTAATATCATAAGATTTAATCCAAAATAAACAAGGCAATGATATGGTATTATTAAACCTAAGACAGAGAGACACATCCCGGAGGTCTGCCTCCTCTGACCCATAGGACAGAATAATTGCCATAGCCTGAGCTAGGGTAATTAAGACCAAATGAGAGGGCAGTCATGAATCACTGCGCTGTGCCTTTGTCATTCTGTTAATGAAGGTTAGCAAATGGGGTCCTCCGACCAAAGGATTGCATGTCCTTTCGTATTAATGCTAAATAAAACATATCTGACCTCCATCTATCTACATGTATGCATACATATATATAGATATACATATAATACATGTTATCTACACACCTATATAGATTATAAATACACATACATATACATATATACGTATACATACATAAACACACACGAATATATATACATATGCATACACACATACATATATATATATATATATATATATATATATATATATATATATATATATATATATATATATATATATATATACATATATCACTTGTCCTCGTGACACGTTTAATTTACAAGGAAATCAATCCTTCATGGAGCATGAACTGATAATTCTAGATTTTAATGAAGAATTAAAACTAATGATAAAGTAATAATGTCGATCAAGATATCTCAACATACAATTAAATGTCTGAAAAAAAAAAAATGTAAAAAACCGCTCATAAATTTCATGCGTGATTTCAAAAGCAAAATTATTTTAAAGATTGTATCATAACACCACATATCATAGGAGCCATCTTCAAGCAATACCGCGAGATCGACATTAGAGGGCATGAAGTGGGAAGAGTCCTTAGAAGTGGAATAGATCACTCACAGTTAATCAAGATCTGACCGTCCCTATATAACTAAGTTTATCTGAATGGCATTGTAAAAACCCCTAGCTGAGCATGCCCAAGTGTATTGCTACCTGTAAATCAACTGAAATTTAATTCCTTATTTTTTTTCCTCACTGGGCTATTTTTTCTTGTTGAAGACCTTGGGCTTATAGCATCATGCTTTTCCAACTAGGGTTATAGCTTAGCTAATAATAATAATAATAATAATAATAATAATAATAATAATAATAATAATAATAATAATAATAATAATAATAATTGAATATCGAGCATGCTCTAGTAACGATTAATGAAAGAAAACTAAGAAGATTCTCAGTGATATGTTAGACAACCTTCCTTCTTCCCTACCGTTATCCATACATTAAGGGGTCGGTTGTCTGATTATTATAATTTCTATTACTTGCTAAGTTACAACCCTACTTGAAAAAAGTCGGATGATATAAGCCCAGGGGCTCCAGCAATAATAGCCCAGCGAGGAAAGAAAACAAGGTAAAAATAAAATATTTTAGGAGTAACTTCATTAAAATAAATATCTCCTATTTGCGCCCTAATCGCACCAGGCAACAATCGTATGTCCTTGTAGTCACAACCACAGGAGTTTCCCAGTTACTGACAATGAGAAAGTAAGGTTGGAGGTCTGCTAAGGATATAACCCCACAGAATAGTTTCGTGTATTTCAACAAAGAGGTATCAAGGTAGCTGGGCTGCAAAAGAGGAGAAATACAACTTCGACGTATATACTATTTGCCATGTTTTTCGACCGTTGAGCAATTAATTGTTTGCATTAATTTTTTTCGCCTGCCTATTCTCATCTTGGCCTATTCTACATGGATCTAGGCACAGTTTAAATAAGACAAATGATATCAATAAACTCAAAAATATGTTCCAAAATTATTATTATTCACATGAATTTTTTTTCTTCTTGCAGAATGCACAGGAAAAGGTGACCTTTGAACTCTGTTGCACAGCATATCATACCTATTCTTATATCATCTCATTAAACATATAGCAGTGGGAGAAGGACAGTAGGCAATGTGCAGACAATATGCATCCAGCAATCTGATGGATAAACTACCCCGTCCAACTTTAAATAATGCGACCAGTATTAAACGTGCTTCCATAACTTTGTGGCAAAATAAAAAAAATATATTAATATATTAATTTTGAAAACATTTATATATAAACATGTCCTTTACGTCAATATTTACAGGAGGAGATGATGATGATGATGAATATATATATATATATATATATATATATATATATATATATATATATATATATATATATATACATAATATATATATATATATATATATATATATATATATATATACACACACACACATATATATATATATATATATATATATATATATATATATATATATATATATATATATATATATATATATATATATATATATATATATATATGTATATGCAGAAGAACCACAGGGAAAATGAAAATACGAAATATACGATTAAGTCCTGACTAGTTTCGTGATACTTCTTCAGAGGACTCTGAAGAAGTATCACGATACTAGTCAGGACTTAATCGTATATTTCGTATTTTCATTTTCCCTGTGGTTCTTCTGCATCTGAGCATCACGTATTCC
>NC_090762.1:44911463-44913963 GCF_036898095.1 Palaemon carinicauda | reverse complement strand
GTTACAATTTATTCCGCTTCCAAGAATGACAAAATGTTAGTTCATAATAATGTTCAGGTCCATCTGGGGTACCTTGGCAGTTATAATACACCTTTGATATTGGTTACAATATTTGTATTTCTAATGATACGACCTCTAACAGATTTCTGTATTTTCTTATTATAAATAACTTATTTAAATAGGGTAAAGAACCACTTTATTCCCCAATTTGTCAATCACTTTCCGTACGTAAGCAAATCATCAGAAGTTTCAGCAATGTTGGGTTAACAAATAATTACTACTTATCCAGCTGCTAATTTTTATTTTTTGTTCTAGCTGAAGATCTAACGCTAATTTCGTTTCCTCTTTTACTACTTCTTAGTAAATACAAAACTAGATTTTTCCTTTAATCATGTCTTCAAGAATTACACTTTCCCAGTATGCCCAAGTTCTTTGCCTTCACTTAAACATAAAAAGGGAAACTTGATATTTGTTTTCACAAACAGTAAATTTTGCAATTTGATGTGATGATGAGATTGCACATACAAAATAAACAAATGTGCTAAGATTATACCAAAGGATGAACCATAATTTGTTTTTCCATAAAAAGAAAATTAATCTGCATAACTATCACTATGATCTTAAGCCTCTTAACGTCTCAAAACATGAAATAATATCCTACGGTGAGTGTTTGTTTAGATATCTGCTTATCAGGAAGGACAGGTAACTTCAATTCTCGAGCCTACTAGTTTAATTTATACAATCCTTTAGATAAAAAGTAAAATAAGTTTTTCCTCTTAGAAAAACTTTTGTTATAAGAGGTAATATCCTATACATACAATGCTCTGAGCAGCTTATCATCAGCTGATAAAAATAAACCAAGTCTTCTAAATCAAACGACTACATACTTATTAGAAGAGGAGGATGGTTGGGAGGCAACATATTTTATTGTTAGATTAAGCCAGGCTTATGTTGGCAAAGGCTATTGCTCGTGCGAGGCTCCTGGTGGACTGGTAAAAAAACCTTGGCGATTTGGAAGCTGTGGAACAAGAGTTCAAAACTCTCTCGAAACTGACTTAATTGATTTCACTAGTAGAATCAAGATCAACAAGGGAAGGGAGGTAACGACTAGGCTAGGGTTACTTCCAGAGACACCAACAGGCATTGCCTGGTCTATTTTAGATGGAGAGAAGGCTTAGAAGCCAATTTTATGCAGCCTATTCGGTCTTCGGTTTTACAACCCGGCAAGGACCTGCCCCTAGCATCCGCCATTTATCAAAGATTTTCAATGAAACCTGCGAACCTTACTTACGTGTGATATTAAATCAGAAAAAGACAAAAGAGAAAATAGAAGTGAATCCCACCATTACTTGAGGGGACGGTATCCCAGACTTCGCATTGTCATTATAGTCTAAACCGAAAGAAACAAGAAAATAAAAGAAAGTAGCAATAAACTTATCTTTTAAAGCATTTAGATTAGCATTAATGAATAAGAAGTATTATATCTTCAGTTAAACAATTGTTAATTTGAATTTTTTCATATAACTTAATTATGAATTTACTTTTCATTCATTACACTAATTCATGTAATAATTCGTAACCTTAAAAACTATGCCAAATGTTGTGTCTGAATGATCTACTTTTGCAAATTTTCTACTAATAGGAAACTTCTTTTAACTTCACATAAATGTCAGCATTCAGTTATTCTGGTAGCATCTGAATATGACAACAGAAGACGACATATAATAATAAAAAAAAAAGTCATATTTCAAGAAAGTTGTTAAACAATGAAGAGCAAATACAACAGCGGGTTCAGGGCAAGAAAAAAAAATACTTCCACAACTATCTAAGTTTTCAGACACGAGAGGCTACCAAGTTTAAATTTTAAAGTTACTTAGGATTTTTTGTTGGTACTGCTGAAGAATGGTTTGCCGATTTCCACTGTGAAATATTTCACCAGTCTTGCTAGTTGCCCTAGAACTTTCAACCACACTTACTTTTGCTCCTTTTATTTTACGTTTCAACTGTTTTATAGTCAAAATTGTTATAGTCTCTCTCTCTCTCTCTCTCTCTCTCTCTCTCTCTCTCTCTCTCTCTCTCTCTCTCTCTCTCTCTCTCTCTCTCTGTGTGTGTTTGTGTGTGTGCTTGTGTATTAAAATAATTCACTTCACTCTTGAGAAAATATTTCTAATTGTTGATTCGACAACAGAGGGCCAGCGAGAGAGAGAGAGAGAGAGAGAGAGAGAGAGAGAGAGAGAGAGAGAGAGAGAGAGAGAGAGAGAGAGAGAGAGAGAGTGTCTTCAAAAGGTAATATGTTCAACAAAATTTCATCAGGGCTTCACGAGGCACCAGGCTTACATGGCTGAGGATTATGAAGGGTGAAGTAGATGATGATGAATGGAGAAGTATTGAATTAAAAGCTCAAAATTGAGACGACTGGCGAAATCTAACCGAGGCCCTTTGCGTCCATAAGCGTGGGAGGGGATGATGATGAATATATCGAATAATATATCAAATAATG
>NC_090762.1:44898963-44906463 GCF_036898095.1 Palaemon carinicauda | reverse complement strand
GAGAGGACAGCGAAGAGGAGCCTCTAATGCCAGAGGTAAGACAACTAAAAATAGAGAGCCTCTAATGCTAGAAGTAAGGCACCTCAAAATATAGATCGAAGACCCTCTAATGCTAAAAGTATGGAACCTAGAAATATATGTCAAAGAACTTCTAATGCTAGAAGTGTGGGAGCTAAAGAGAGAGGTCAAAGAACTTCTAATGCTAGAAGTGTGGGAGCTAAAGAGAGAGGTCAAAGAACTTCTAATGTTAGAGGTGTGGGAGCTATAAAGAGAGGTCAAAGAACTTCTAATGCTAGAGGTAAGGGAGCTAAAAAGAAGTCAAAGAACTTCTAATGCTAGAGGTGTGGGAGCTAAAAAGAGGCCAAAGTACTTCTAATGCTACAGGTGTGGGGGCTAAAAAGAGGTCAAAGAACTTCTAATGCTACAGGTGTGGGAGCTAAAAAGAGGTCAAAGAACTTCTAAGGCTAGAGGTGTGGGAGCTAAAAAGAAGTCAAAGAACTTCTATTGCTAGAGGTGTGGGAGCTAAAAAGAGGTCAAAGAACTTCTAGTGCAAGGGGTGTGGGACCTAAAAAGAGGTCAAAGGACTTCTAATGCAAGGGGTGTGGGAGCTAAAAAGAGGTCAAAGAACTTCTAATGCCACAGGTGTGAGAGCTGAAAGGAGGTCAAAGAACTTCTAATGCAAGGGGTGTGGGAGCTAAAAAGAGGTCAAAGAACTTCAAATGCAAGGGGTGTGAGAGCTAAAAAGAGGTCAAAGAACTTCTAATGCAAGGGGTGTGGGAGCTAAAAAGAGATCAAAGAACTTCTAATGCAAGGGGTGGGGGAGCTAAAAAGTGATCAAAGAACTTCTAATGCAAGGGGTGGGGGAGCTAAAAAGAGATCAAAGAACTTCTAATACAAGGGGTGTGGGAGCTAAAAAGAGGTCAAAGAACTTCTAATGCAAGGGGTGTGGGAGCTAAAAAGAGGTCAAAGAACTTCTAATGCAAGGGGTGGGGGAGCTAAAAAGAGGTCAAAGAACTTCTAATGCAACGGTGGGGGAGCTAAAAAAAGGTCAAAGAACTTCTAATGCAAGGGGTGTGGGAGCTAAAAAGAGGTCAAAGAACTTCTAATGCAAGGTGTGTGGGAGCTAAAAAGGGGTCAAAGAACTTCTAATGCAAGGGGTGTGGGAGTTAATAAGAGGTCAAAGAACTTCTAATGCAAGGGGTGTGGGAGCTAAAAAGAGGTCAAAGTACTTCTAATGCAAGGGGTGTGGGAGCTAAAAAGAGGTCAAAGAACTTCTAAGGCAAGGGGTGTGGGAGCTAAAAAGTGGTCAAAGAACTTGTAATGCAAGGGGTGCAGGGGCTAAAAAGAGGTCAAAGAACTTCTAATTCATGGGGTGTGGGAGCTAAAAAGAAGTCAAAGAACTTCTAATGCAAGGGGTGGGGGAGCTAAAAATAGGTCAAAGAACTTCTAATACAAGGGGTGGGGGAGCTAAAAAGAGATCAAAGAACTTCTCATGCAAGGGGTGTTGGAGCTAAAAAGAGGTCAAAGAACTTCTAATTCAAGGGGTGTGGGAGCTAAAAAGAGGTCAAAGAACTTCTAATGCAAGGGGTGTGGGAGCTAAAAAGAGGTCAAAGAACTTCTAATGCAAGGGGTGGGGGAGCTAAAAAGAGGTCAAAGAACTTCTAATGGAAGTGGTGTGGGAGGTAAAAAGAGGTCAAAGAACTTCTAGTGCAAGGGGTGGGGGAGCTATAAAGAGGTCAAATAACTTCTAATGCAAGGGTGGGGGAGCTAAAAAGAGGTCAAAGAACTTCTAATGCAAGGGGTGTGGTAGTTAATAAGAGGTCAAAGAACTTCTAATGTAAGGGGTGTGGGAGCTAAAAAGAGGTCAAAGAACTTCTAATGCAAGGGGTGGGGGAGCTTAAAAGAGGTCAAAGTACTTCTAATGCAACGGTGGGGGAGCTAAAAAAAAAAGGTCAAAGAACTTCTAATGCATGGGGTGTGGGAGCTAAAAAGAGGTCAAAGAACTTCTAATGCAAGGGGTGGGGGAGCTAAAAAGAGGTCAAAGAACTTCTAATGCAAGGGGTGGGGAGGTAAAAAGAGGTCAAAGAACTTCTAGTGCAAGGGGTGTGGGAGCTAAAAAGAGGTCAAAGAACTTCTAATGCAAGGGGTGTGGGAGCTAAAAAGAGGTCAAAGAACCTCTAATGCAAGGGGCGTGGGAGCTAAAAAGAGGTCAAAGAACTTGTAATGTATGGGGTGTGGGAGCTAAAAAGAAGGTCAAAGACTTCTAATGCAAGGGGTGTGGGAGCTAAAAAGAGGTCAAAGAACTTCTAATGCCAGGTGTGGGGAAGCTAAAAAGAGGTCAAAGAACTTCTAATGCAAGGGGTGGGGAAGCTAAAAAGAGGTCAAAGAACTTCTAATGCAAGGGGTGGGGGAGCTAAAAAGAGGTAAAAAAAACTTCTAATGCAAGGGGTGTGGGAACTAAAAAGAGGTCAAAGAACTTCTAATGCAAGGGGTGGGGGAGCTAAAAAGAGGTCAAAGAACTTCTAATGCAAGGAGTGGGGGATAGATGTCGCCAGTGAGGCTTTGGGGAAGGCGCGGCCCAAGGTATTGTAAGAGTCCCGTACTTCACCTCCTTTCCTGATTTGTTTCTCCCAACCTCTTTCAACTGTCGTTACTTTACCTTTGTTACCAGTTGATTTATTCACTTTTCTGTCCACCATAATTTATCTTTTACTTAGATGAAGAAAATACTTCATAATGCATCCGCGTGGTTTTCCTATATAACCCCATGATCAAAAGATCATTTACAATTTTCAATGGTGTTTTCACACTGGTGAGAGGATGTTTAAGCGCCATTTTCATCTGAAACTTGGCATTCACATTTACCTAACTCATTACATATCGATTAACCGAATTCATAACGTATTTCTTGATGTTACGTGACGTTTTATGATAAATACGTATCCTAGCAACGATATATTTTTAACAAGATAAAAATAGTTACCGATTATAATAGAATAACTTGCTTGTATATTTTAGCCGTTTTAATCAATCTAAATTCTTGCCTCTGTGTTTTCATAGTTCGTTCTTTGAATGATAGCAAATACATAAGCAAATAATAGACATATTTAGGTTAAATTGTTAGTATAGCCCCGTGTTTAAGAGTCAACGCCTGGTGAGAGAATTAGTTTCGAGTGAACGACTACGTGAGCTGTTTTTCTATTATTATTTTGCAATGCTTCTTTTTTTTCTCGTGTATTCTGACCAGACTCATTACATACGGCACGAAGCATACTCTATTACAATATATATACATATTCTATTATAAAAAAAAAAAAAAAAAATTATTTTGAGCAACAGTGTGGAAGATGATATTCAAAGAAATTTGAAATGTCGGATTTAAACAAATTTGAGATTTTTCACCGTGAAACATCTAAATATAACTAAACCGATGTAAAACCGTCAAAATGTAAATATCGAACTTTCTAAAAAGATAATTTCCCCGCAGTAATCCTGATAGATTTATAGTTAGATAGCAGTATTTAAAAAACATTGAGTCATATAAGGCAAATAAAAAAGACTCTAGAAAAGATGAACATGAATTACACACAACTGAAGTGAAAATTGTTGGATGCGAATAAACTTTATAGTTAAACAACGTGGGAATAAATTTCTAACTTTCACCTAGCAGGTCTAAAATCCTTCCCCAAAATTTGGAATGAGTTCCAGATTTCGAATAAAGCCTCATCTCGCATTCAGCGCAGCAGATTTGCCCAATGATAATTCGTTCCTCCATTATACGATTCACCTATCGGCGTTCCCAGCTGGTGAGAGAATTATAGTGGAAAATTATCACTTTTTTTACTATAATCTTTGTTTTATATATAACTCACGTGATCAAAGTTACCTGATATATCAATTAATAATAATAACAAGAATAATAATAAATAATAATAATAATAATAATAATAATAATAATAATAATAATAATAATAATAATAATAATACTAGTATATGCGACCCGTAAATGCGCGCACACATATGTTCAACCCTTCTCCCTTTTCTCATCTAACATAAACAAATAATTACTTTAAATAATGATAGATATAATAACAATAAAGTGCTGAATATTTCATATATGATCGGATATTCATTTCAAAGGAATAAAACATGAATTTAAAAAAAAAAAAAAAAAAAAAAAAAAAAAAAAAAGCATTTTCTTAATAAAAAGGCCGAAAACCAATATCAACTTGGACTTTTAGAAAGGTGTTAAAAACTTATTAGAAGATTAATGAAGACATCTAGACCAGTCAAACCCTCCGCTTAGAATAAACAGAAGAATCAATGATGTTTAAACTTAATTTCCATCATGAATTGAACAGAAACAGCAATTCAAGACTGCGTTTTCAAGTATAAAAATCTTGAGCTATGAATGTATGAATATGTATATGTATATGTGTATATATATATATAAATAATATATATATATATATATATATATATATATATATATATATATATATATATATATATATATATATATATATATACCACACACACATACATCTATACATATGTATATATATGTACATATATATGTGTGTGTATATATATATATATATATACTATATATATATATATATATAATATATATATATATATGTATATATATATATATATATATATATATATATATATATATATATCTGTGTATAGAGAGAGAGAGAGAGAGAGGAGAGAGAGAGAGAGGAGAGAGAGAGAGAGAGAGAGAGAGAGAGAGAGAGAGAGAGAGAGAGAGAGAGAGAGAGAGAGAGAGAGAGAGAGAGTGAGATTAAAACTTCGTAAGCTCAAACTTGCAAAGAATAATTTTTATTGAACATGATGACATGTCTCTTTTTATAGTGTACATATGAACTATCTATTTTAATGGTGTTACTATTCTTAAACTATCTTATTTTAATTGTTCATCACTTTTCTTATAGTTTCTTTATTTCCTTTCCTCACTTGGCTATTTTTCCTCTTTGAACCCTTGGGCTTATAGCATTCTGCTTTTCCACCTAAGATTGAAGCTTGGCTAATAATAACAATAATAATAAATAATAATATTAATGAATAATAATAACAAATAATAATAATAATAATAATAATAATAATAATAATAAATAATAATAAGTAACAATAATAATAAATAATAAAGAATAATAATAATAATAATAATAATAATAATAATAATAATAATAATAATAATTATGAGTTAATTTCCCTAATACATTGGTGCAGAGTAAACAATGTTTCAGCAATAACAAAAACTATGACAATGTATGGTTTATAAAACATCGCTGGAGAAAACCTAAGAGTAAAACCATGATGGCAGCCATATCACCATCTCTAATTCAGACAAAGTCTCTTCAGAGATAAAATATATACACAGTTTAAATGTTTCCAATTCAATGGCCCTTACTTTACATATCTCATACACCTGACACTACTGAGATTACCATAAAATTCTTCTTCATCCAAGGGGTTAACTACTGCACTGTAATTGTCCAGTGGCTTCTTTCCTCTTGGTAAGGGTAGAAGAGACTTTAGCTATGGTAAGCAGCTCTTCTAGGAGAAGGACACTCCAAAACCAAACCATTGTTCTCTAGTCTTGGGTAGTGCCATAGCTTCTGTACCATGGCCTTCCCACTGTCTTGGGTTACAGTCTTGACGGTACACTCGGGCACACTATTCTATCTCATTTCTCTTCCTCATGTTTTGTTAAAAGTTTTTATATTTCATATAGGAAATATTTATTTAAATGTCATTGTTCTTAAAATATATTATTTTTCCTTGTTTCCTTTCCTCAATGGTCTATTTTCTCTGTTGGGCGCCCCTATGCTTATAGCATCTTGCTTTTCCAACTAGGGTTATAGCTTAGCAAGTAATAATAATAATAATAATAATAATAATATTAATAATAATAATAATAATAATAATAACAACAATAATAATAATAATAATAATAATATTAATTATAATAATAATAATAATAAAATTAAAATATCTTTGCAGGTAAAATAACTGTTATAATCATTATTACTTCAACTAGAGGGACATATTTTGGATATTGTTAATGGCAACAAGTGACTAGTTTTAGAGTGATTTGCATTTTAGATTTCGAGGAAAGTGAAGTTTAGAAGGTTGACTGTTCGTATTTGGTAAAATTAGCTTTCCTTGAATGCACTTGTTAATATAATCGAATATGTGCAAATAATCATTTGGAAGCAGCCATATACGTTTAACTTGTTATTCCAGGCTCCCAAAGAATAGAGTAGCCTGCATGCAAGTACTACCAGTAATTAATAAGTAAACTAATACGCAAAAAAACAGCCATGGTTATTCAAATGATATATTAAAAAAGGAAAAAGTTCCTTTTTTCAACCATTAAATATTTGCACTAATTTCTGAAGGTTCCCGGGTTGAATGAAAGTTACGATGCTTCCGACGACTATAATAAAATATTTGGTGCTTAGGAGAATTGATAAAAATCGGATGGATGGATGGATAGATTTGGGCTATACAAAATGGCTATGGGGCTGGTGAGGTTATCCAAGGTAAAATTCTGTAGTTACACCTAGAGGTAACAGTTAGAAGAGGTTGGCCAGCAAGATGGAAAAAAAGGGAGCAAGAACGGAAGTAAAGTAAGAAGACTTAACTAGAAATACTTTATTAACTATTCATGATCTTAATAATTATATTCATGATCTTAATAATTATATCATCTCATTCAATTTTCCTGCTATGTTATTCATTTTTTATCTTTTTTTTTTTCTTTTTAAAGACGGTTCGTATAATTTTCTGATGTATTCGTTAGTGTTTGCTATATTAATTCACACCTTTTTTACTTTCTTTGATCATATTCTACCAGACATAGAAGTCTTTATTTCACCATTTGATACTTACTGCAGTTTTACTTCATTTTCTTTACTTACTTGAATTAAGGTGTAATAATTCTGTTGACATTCTCTATTGACTCATAATGATGCCATTTTCATATCAGTCACAAAGCTCAACAAACATCGACGTGATTACATATCAAAGTACTTTGGAGGTTTGGTAATTTGCCGCTGTGCGACATCATTAAATATTTGATTGATTTTTTGCAGTTCAAAGGTTAAATGCTGATTTCTCATTTCACAATCACATATATGATCAAAGCCCCGTTGCTGCGCCTGCTTTAATCACAAAAGCATCAAAATATTCGCCCCCCAAAACATGGTAGTGAGAATGATTAGGATTATATATAATGTAAGGTAAGTAAATATTTGGATTCAATCGATAGCATGTTATAATGAGTTTGCTTTATACGTTTTAATGTTGATAAAATGATTATGTTGATATTAACAAGGAAGAAATTATTATCATTATTATTATAACTATGATTATTTGTATTATTACAACCCAAGCTATAACTCCAACTAAAAAAAAAAAAAAAAAATTGAACTTTGGTAGCAGGCCACTCTTGGCCGAAAAAGCTCC
>NC_090762.1:44868963-44891463 GCF_036898095.1 Palaemon carinicauda | reverse complement strand
AAATTTCCAGGTAATTTATGATATGTGAGTTCGAACAACAATGTTTTATAGACGCCAGGTTAAAGAGTATTGTAGAATTACAATAGCTTATTGATAAACTTTAATTCTAATAAGGTTTCGAAATTAGTTAGATAAATTTTGGGCTGAAAATATACATTAAGCATAAAAAGCAATATTGAAAATTGCATGAAAAACTCAAATAACAATACTATTTAATTTAATAGAGAATCATTAAAAAGGCTTCGGTAGAGTAGCAAAATCATTCTCGTTATGAAATCATTATGAAATGATGCAAGGACGTGATAATGCGAGGTCCATTTACATTAATGACATGTAAAGGGATCCAATGATAAGTTTTCCCACAAAATCCGATAAGGGAGGGCACCTTGTTATCAACGGATTTCTCTACTGTTGTCACGTCTCCACAGATCACAGGCCTCTCTCTCTCTCTCTCTCTCTCTCTCTCTCTCTCTCTCTCTCTCTCTCTCTCTCTCTCAAATTTATCAAAAATTCCCTCTGTCTATCCCTTTAACACTCGCTTTCACTCATTATTAAGCTTTTTACTCATGAGGTGACACCGGTTGCACCTTTCCCCTCCTCCTCACCCTACACCTCCCAGTTATCCCCTCACCTATCCTTCTGCTTTGTTGATCATTATCTCTAGTCAATATATATATATATATATATATATATATATATATATATATATATATATATATATATATATATATATATATATATATATATATATATATATATATACACACACATATATACATATATATATTCTTATATATATACTGTAAAATAAATAAATATATATATATATATATATATATATATATATATATATATATATATATATATATACAGTATATCTTATAGCATTATATAATTAAATAAGAATATACATAAACACGCTGTGTGTATCTCGGAAAACTATCAGTAATTTCTCATAAGAATTGTTAATCACACTGCCTTTCTTCCACTTTTTTTCTCTCGCTCTATCAAGATATCTTCAGTTATTTCTCTAAAAATTGAATAAACCTCTCTCTCTCTCTCTCTCTCTCTCTCCTCTCTCTCTCTCTCTCTCTCTCTCCTCTCTCTCTCTCTCTCTCTCTCTGGCAGCATCATAATTCACCAGAGCCTCAAATTCACTTATGATATGCTGAACAGTTGAAATGTAATTTAGACTGACAGCATAATTGTCATTCCTGGAACAACTATGCAATCTCAGTGGAAATACGCATCAAAAGATGATATTACACGACATAGTGCCAACGCTTGAACTTGACATTAGCATCAAATTGTTGTTTCCGTTAAAATAAAAAAAAAAAAAAAGCACAAAGACGAGCATGAAGAAAAGCTGTCTCTCCCGTGTGTATGTCCTTGTTACAAGACGGGTGATATGTGAACTATAAAAGCTAGTTATTTTTATTTAGGTGACAGTTATTAAGTTTTATGTATTGGGTATTTCCTAGCTACAGTATATTAAGTAGTTAGAAAATTTTGAGAATACGTGAATTCATTTTCACGCTTTTAAAGAGAGAAGAAGAATGTATGAGAAACAAGTTACGAAGCATAAAGAAATTATTAAAGCTAGGAATACCCATCTTTCTTATGATTCAATATAATCATAAAATATTTTAGGAGGAACAGAATCAGTTATACAGACTAACAAGGCTCACTCAAAGAATTTAATTTCAAATGACGGTAGTGAATGGAAGAAAACCCAGCCACTGAGAGGGGCAAGCCAGCCTCAACTTTGTACCGGTCCCAAGCCCGGGTAAATGGGGAGGGTTGGCGGCAGGAAAGGCATCCGCCCACGAAAAACTAGCCAAAACCAATATGGCCAGTGGAGGTTGGGAGATTAACCGATGATGAAGTGTGGGACAGAGGTAGATGGAAAACACTGGCCAGAAACATTGACCCCACATAAAAGTGGGAAAAGATGCAGACAAAGAAGAAGAAGTGAATGGAAGCAAGGTGGTTTTGTGCGAGTTGAACATTGGTAAAGGACAAAAGAAAACAGAAAAGAACAGAGGGCGATCCAGTAGCCGCAAATGGACTTGGTTTGAACTTTCAATACTGTCTACTGTTGGCTTTATATCAAACACAGTCAGCCGCAATCCAGTCGAGGATATTTTCCCTAAAAGCAGCATTAAGTCCTGATTGTGGAACAAAGTAAAACCAGACAAGAAAACTATCATATTACTTACCTACTTGTGTATGTAGGTCAGGTATAAAAAAATCAAGGTTAACCGCCTGCGAATACCTAGTAAGATCAACACGGAGACGGATATAAATCAACTCAAATTTAAAAAAAAACTACCTTATGATAAATAAGGATATTTATTCAATAGATTTAAACAGAGTCTTGAAAACAATCACCTCTCTTGGCAAGTGCACATGAAAAGGCGAAAATATACCCTCTCATCGTGTCTCTCGACATGCACAACGTCAAAACGTCATATTTCAAACTAAGATTAGAATAATGAGCATGGGAGGTCTTTCAAATCTGTCACAAATGACTCAGAATGACGGGCTTTTAGGAAGGTCCATACCTATTAAATAGCGGCACAGAACAGTTTCCCAAATTACAGAAGCCATTAGTACGGTCAACCTAAAATCTCCACAATATCAAGAGACAAAAAATAAAAGTTATAGTCAGATGAAAAAAAAAATCAGCCCTGTAATAAAATATTAGAGATTATGGATGAATAGAAATTTGTTACAAGTTTTACAAAGATTGGCATTAAATAGATATAAATTGTTACCTAATAGTTCAATCTAATGCTTAGGTAAAATTAGATTAATATCATGTGGAATGAGGACTTCTATTCATCTTAATACTAAAGATGAAACTAAAATAAAGCCCAAGGGCATAACTATTGATATAGATTCAAGGAAGAAGTTCTTCGCATGAATAACTATTTTCCCCTTTTTTTGGACGAACCAACACAAAGCAACCATTTTTATGCTTGAAATGATTAAAGTTATCAATTCAACTTCCATATTTAACAACAATATAAATATTCCAAATTTTCTATTTTAACAATATTTTTCATTACAATTATCAATACACTGAAAAAATGCATCTTTGTAACTTCTTGGCTTCAGATCCGACTAGTACAGGTGACTTGGTCGTCATTTGTATGGGTGACCACCAATCTATGCCAGGCGACGTTTGGCATACAATAATCCATGTGCGTGGGGAAGAGAAGGGATGGATATAAGGAGGTACATGTAGGCCATGGGTTTGGAATTAGAAATGAGGATGGGGATATATATTAGAGATAGCTTAGAGTTTTGAATTGCCATGTATGATCACCTGGTTTCAGTAGCTGGATAAACATCTGATAACCTATGAATGTGGAGAATTGGAATCCCAACTATATTACATATTAGTTAAAGAAGCAGATAAGAAAAATGTGATGGACTGTAAAGTGATTTAGGGGGAAGCTTGTATTAAACAACATAGACTAGTAGTGATGGATCTCAAAATGAGAGGTAGAAAATCTAAGAAGAGAAAAAGGAGATCTAGAATTAAGGTTTAGGGCCTTACAGGAGAAAAGAGTGAGCAATTTAGGAGGATTGTGAGAGACACACGACTGAAAAGGTTGAACTTAAGAGATTGGATAGGGCAACAGAGTGGAAAATATTGGGTTGGGTATGAAAGAAATATGTTTTGGGGAATCGGAGGAATTAGTAGGAGGAACCAACGGATATGGTGTGTCGAAAGGAGAAAAATGGTGGTGGAACAGAGGTGCAAGAATCAGTTTAAAGAATATCAAGAGCATTTAAAGACTGGAAAGTAAGACAGGCACAGGGAGCAGCGGAACGGTAAAACAAGAGGAAAAATATTCTAGGAGGAAAGTAGGTATAGCTATTGGATGAGCGGTAGAGCAGTTAAATGAAAGGATAGGAACAAAGGAAGGAGAAAATGATATCTATAAGATTTCAGACTTGATGAAAAGGCAAAGAAAGGATTTGGGACAACTGATAGTCTCACGGCTAGAGATGGAAATATTGCATAAGGATGACATTAAAAGGAGATGGAGAGAATAATATGAGCAACTATTCAATACTGAAAATGAGAAAGAGGAGCTAGGAGAAGCACATAGGGTGGAGGGGCCAGTAATGGAGATACTGAATACAGAGGTGAAGTGGGTAATGAGTGAAATGAAGAATGGTAAAGCACCAAGCCCATCAGAGTTTTGAAAGTGAAATGGTCAAGATACTAGCTATAGAGGGGGAAGATTGGATATTAGATTTATTGAGAGCAATGCGGGAGGAGGAAAAAATACATAGAGACTGGGAGGAGAGTCTAATGGTATCTTTATTTAAGCAGAAATGTGACATTATGGAGTGAGGTAACTACAGGGGAACTAAACTAACAGAACTAAGCACTTAATTGGAAAAGCAGGAGGCCTATCATCTTTGGAAGAGTAGGAAATCAGATTTGACCTAGAACAACTATACTCAGCTTAGAGCTTTTGCTCAGAGAGTTTATGCTTCAACTGAAAAGGAATACAACTTAACCATAAAAAAAAACTTTCTGGTACAGCTCAGGAACATAAGTGGTGGTCTACCCTTAGATCTGCACTCTTTGGTGTAGATGCAACAGTTCCTCCTATACTTGAACCAGATGTATGGCTCAGTCACTCACTGTCCAAAGGAAAAGGCAACCCTTTTGGCCGATATGTTTTACAGAGCAAAGTAATGAGAAACTCAAACTTCCTCATTCCAGTTTTCCTGAGGCTAAACTAACTTGATTAGCTTTTCAATCTCGTGAAATTATAGCTCTCTTGATGGACCTTGATACTTATGGAGGTGTAGACCCAAATGTTGTTTTACATTTGCTTTTTATAAAGACTGCAGAATTATTAGCTCCAAAGTTATCCGTTAGTTTACGCAGGTTAGCAAGAACAGGAGCTTTTAGCATTTGTTGGAGAATTGGTAATGTTACTCCTCTATGTAAATGTGTTTGTGGTAGCTCAAATCCCACTGATTACCGCCCAATTTCCATAACTCTCATATCATCTAAAGTTTTTGAACGTCTTCAGGCAAAACGGCTTAATAGGATTGCTGAAGGTAATCATCTATTACCTAGTTTGCAATTTGGTTTTCGTAAAGGCCTTGGAGCATGTGATGCCCTTCTTATAATCTCCAATGCTGCACAGAAATCCCTTGATTGTGGCCAGGAAGTTCGTAAGATTGGCCTTGATTTTAGTGCTGCTTTTGACCGTGGTAATCACGAGGCCCTTAATTTCAAACTCAAACAGTTGAGAGTGGGTGGGTTGTTTCTTAGCATTATTATTGAATTTTTAAGTAATAGATCTCATGGAGTTGCTGTTGATGGGGACCGTAGTGAGTATAGGAATGTGGTATCAGGTGTTCCACAGGATACTGTTCTTGGCCCATTATTTTTCATAATATATACACATGACATGTGGTTTGGCCTAGAAAACAAGCCTGTTGCATAAAGCAGATGATGCTACTCTCTTTGATTCAATTCCA
This sequence comes from Palaemon carinicauda, assembly GCF_036898095.1. Taxonomy (NCBI): domain Eukaryota; kingdom Metazoa; phylum Arthropoda; class Malacostraca; order Decapoda; family Palaemonidae; genus Palaemon; species Palaemon carinicauda. The sequence goes on along the minus strand of NC_090762.1, from coordinate 44,885,943 downwards.
TCTCCTGAATATAGATCTGGGGTTGCTGAATCCTTTAATAGAGATCTAGCTAAAATTAGCCCATGGTGCAAATTATGGGGTATGAAGTTGAATCCTAACAAAACTCAAGTATGACTGTAAGTAAGTCAAGGACAGTGGCTCCTTAACATCTGGATTTCAGTATTGATAATGTTTCTATAACTTTGTATGATTCTTTTAAAAGTTTAGGAGCAATTCTTGACAAGAAATTTACTTTTGAGAAACACATTAAAAATGTGTCTTCTTCAATTGCACAAAAAAAATTGAATTGGCTGATTGAGAAAGTCTTTTAAGATTTTCGGTGATCAATCTATTTTGAAAGTGTTTTAATTCTTTCATTCTACCTTGTTTTAAGTATTGTTCTCCTGCCTGGTCTTCTGCAGCTAATTCTCATCTTAATTGTTGGACAGATACTTACGGTCTATTAAATTTCTTATTCCTGATCTAAATATTAATCTTTGGCACCGTCATTCAAGTAGTTCATTATGCATGTTGCATAAGATTTTTCATAATTCTGACCCTCCTTTACATTCAGATCTTCCCGAAATGTTCCAAACTGTTCGTAATACAAGGCAGGCAGTTAATTCTAATAGTCAGGCCTTCTCCATCATAGAATTCTAGAATTTTATTCCAGCTATCACCAAGTTGTGGAATGATATTCCTAATCGGGTAGTTGAATCTGTAGAACTTCAAAAGTTCAAAGTTGCAGCAAATGTTTTTATGTTGAACAGGCTGACATAAGTCTTCTCATAGTTTATATCTGATATATCTGTTTTGATGTTGTTACTGTTTCTAGAATGATTTATTGTTATTTTTTTCTCATTTCTTTATTTCCTTATTTCCTTTCCTCACTGGCCTATTTTTCCCTGTTGCGGCCCTTGGGCTTACAGCATCTTCCTTTTCTAACTAGGGTTGTAGGTTTGCTAGCAACAACAACAACAACAACAACAACAACAATAATAATAATAATAATAATAATAATAATAATAATAATAATAATAATAATAATAATAACAACAACAACAACAATATGGTTTAAAAGTTTTAGAGAGGGTACTAGATGAGAGATTGAGAGAGCTTGTAAAGATCCTGACTGCGAATGCCATCTTTATAATAAGGCTAGAGGGAAACCAAAACCTCTTCTGTGCCTTTGTAGATTTAGAAAAGGCTTATGATAGAATACCAAGAGAAGTGATGTTTTGGTGCTTGAGGAAGAGGAAAGTCCCACAGAAGTTATTTAGAATGGTAGTTATGATATACAAAAATACAAGGACAAAAGTAATAATAGCTGCTGGCGACACGAAAACCAGGGGTCAGCATTAAGCCTATCTTTATTTGAGTTGGCCTTGGATGTGTTAAGTGAAGAATCAGAAATGAAGAGTTGTGGAAGTTGCTATATGCAGATGATTTAGTTTTTACCGCTGAACATGAGAAAGAATTACAGAAAAAGGTAGTAGGGTGGCAAGAGACTTTGGAAAAGGAAACTTGAGGGTAAACGTGGATAGGACTGAAGCTATGGTGAGCAGTGAGGAAGGTAGAGACAGGATAGCCATACATGAAAGTAGAAGAGCAGTTATAAAAGAGGTACAGCTATTTTAAATACGATGGATCTACTACAAACCAGCTGAAGTTGAGAATAGGATAAAAAAAAAAGGCATGGGGGAAAATGGAGGGAGGTTGCAGGAATGGTATGTGATAAGAAAATGCCAATCTAGGTAAAAATTCATATATAGCACATTAACAAGACCAGTGACTTGGGCTTTAAGACGAAAAGAGGAAACAAAACTTCAAGAGAACAACCGAGAGGGGAATGCTAAGGTGGATTATGGTGATATTACTGCCTGATAGATTGGAAAATGATGAAATAAGAATTGCCAATTTAGTAAAGATTATAAATGATAACAGTGTCACAACTGAGATGGTGTGGGCACGTGTTGAGGATGCATAGTGGGGAGGGAGTGAGGAGGGTTTGGGAGAAACCTGTTACGGCGAGAAGAGCAAGAGGGAGGCAGAGAATTAGATGGCGAGATAAGGTGAAGGATGATACGGAGAGAAGAGGTTTGGTGGAAGTGGATGCCTTTGATAGAAGGCTTTGGAGAGGGCGCATCTGGCAACCGACTCCTTGATGTAGAGATGTCGGTGGGGAGGAACATTCTATAACCTCCACAGGTTTGTGAAATTAAGATTGGGCAACTTAAGTGAAAAGAAAAATAATTTGGAAATTTGCAACACACTTTAGCTGTATGTTGTGAGAGCCAACTTGGATACATTGACGTCCAACAAGCCACCAGAGTGAGTGACCTAATAAATCTACTACAGAAAATGATAAAGTGCAATTTCTTAGGGAGTCATTTTGGAAGGTACAACGTAACAATTCCCGTATATTGAGAAAAGAAATGCATTAACTCCAGCTTAGGCGGACATATTGTATTTCGTACTTTCAACTCTGATGAAATTCCTAAATAGAATATTAAGAACATGAATTACAAAAGAATCATAGATTAGCCCTACTTGCATAGTATAGAGAGAGAGAGAGAGAGAGAGAGAGAGAGAGAGAGAGAGGAGAGAGAGGAGAGAGAGAGAGAGGAGAGAGAGAGAAATCCAAATCATCGCATGAAGGAGAAAACTTTCTATGTTCGGTTTAGAAAAAGATCAAAGATCGTAAGACTGTAAATATCTTGTGGTTGCAGTAACCATGACGTTCTTAATATGTGGAAATTCAGCTGCCAGTAGGCATTTCCAATCTAGAGTTAGCAATTCCAGTGGATATCAGATATGGGAATGAAGGTTGTAACGGAAACAGCTACATTCCTGAGCCAGAGTCAGGAAAGAAAATACCGAAACTTATCTTTTTTGGGAAAGTGTTAAGCACAAGACATAAAGGTAAATGTTTGAATGTCAGTCACTGCTTTTTTTTTTTCTTTTTTCTTTCTCCCTGGTAACGAAATGTTAAGTGAAACTACCTGTTGTGAAAATAATTCAGACACGCCATATACAGGATATGCTGTATGGTCATAAGCAATCATAAAGTCAACTTAATACTTATAAAAAAAAATCAGCAGGTGATATATCCGAATAATATTGTTACGATTACCTAAAACATACGAGATATTTCTAAAAATTTCAGTAAAAGATATATAGTCTCTCTCTCTCTCTCTCTCTCTCTCTCTCTCTCTCTCTCTCTCTCTCTCTCTCTCCTCTCTCTCTCTCTCTCTCTCTCGTGTGACAACACTTCCATATTTTCCGAAATACATCAAATGAAAAAAAAAAAAATTCAGAAACAATGCCATCGGCAACAAAAAAAAAAAGATACATAAGGTATCCGATGAATTTACAACCAAGTTATGAATGTAAACATTATGAAACTGAAAACATTCCGAAATACTACGAAAACAGAGTTGGGATATGGACTCGCCCACTGCATTGTCATGTGCTGTCTGTTTTACCAAATTAAGTGTCTTTCATGTTAGCTTTTCTCTCTCTCTCTCTCTCTCTCTCTCTCTCTCTCTCTCTCTCTCTCTCTCTCTCTCTCTCTCTCTCTCAGCAGAAGATTTAACCCCCTTGATTCCGATTCTAAGTCAATATTTCCCTATGAAATCGCTAACTAGACGACTTTTAACGCCCTGTTTGTTATGATCAACCACTGCCTACTAACAGCAAACCACATAATTCTTTGTGCAGTCAACATAGAGAAAATTATGCTTTATTTTTTGTCTTGCAGGAAACAAGCCTGAAACATTTCTTCTCATAATGGTTTGATCTCAAAACATCTGCTGGTAAGGATAAAAAGAAGCGAACTAATTTGCCACCGAAATGTAGAGTAAAATACAATACATTATGCATAATTGGCATACAAAGCTATCAAATGAGGCCTTCCTTGGAAAATGAGAAGCAATGTTAGCCGTTTCATCTCCACTGAATATGATCCACGTTGGAACGAGGCCACAAAACACGTATGGGAATATAGGTTGACATCTTAATAAGTAAGAACCTTGAAATTAACTTTGTCGTCAATCATTAGTTCATAACGTTACTCCAATTGAATCGTAATTTAATTTCTTCCCATTTTCATTAAAGATGGAATTGGAAAAATGAAGGATGGAAAAAATGTAGTTTCATTTGAATAAGACACGAAAACCTAATATACTGTATATTCGGAATAAGTCAACCAATTTATTAAAGAAAAACAAAACTCAAAGTACCAAAAGAAATAAACGTTTTTTGTTCAAAAAGAGAACCGAATAAACGGAATTTGAGCTTTCATAAACCAGTAAAAACACCTCCAGCGTCCCCCTCCCCCCAAATGTAGCATTTCAACAACGTATCATTAACTTCTAAAGATGAATTATAGTTCCGTGAAGTACAGTAGAAGAGGGTTCAATACATATATACATACATACATACATACATACATACACACACACACACACACACACATATATATATATATATATATATATATATATATATATATATATATATATATATATATATATATATATATAATATAATATAATATCTTCTCTTAGGTTTGGTACTGTGCACGTGCATGTATTCGCAGGTGCTGTGTAGCGGCTGAAGAATGCGAGGGGAGACCGAAGTTAAAATGTATGAAGGGACATTCTGCAACATGGGATTGGACGCTGCTGAAATGAATTGTCCATGAAGTATAAGTAGAGCAAGAAGGGCTGAAGGAGCGAGAAGTTATAAGATATGAAATCAGGGAAAAACGTCATGGGAGCATTCGGAAGACAGATATGGGACGTTAGGTACTTTCAGGGGAAGGAAAGAGAAAGAGTTCTCTTGCATAAGGGTGCCTCGGGCACACTATTCTATCTTATTTCTCCTCTTTTTTTATATAAATTTTTATAGTTTTTATAGAAAATACTTATTTCAATGTTATCAATGTTCTTAAAATATTTTATCTTCTCTTGTTTCCCTCCCTCACTGGGTTATTTTCTCTGTTGGGCCCCTGAGTTTATAGCATCCTGCTTTTCCTACTAGGGTTGTAGCTTAGTAAGTAAGTAAGTAAGTAAGTAAGTAAGTAAGTAAGTAATAATAATAATAGTAAATGTGGAAAAAAAACAGCGAACACAACTTGAGAGAGAGAGAGAGAGAGAGAGAGAGAGAGAGAGAGAGAGAGAGAGAGAGAGAGAGAGAGAGAGAGAGAGAGAGAATCCTAGTTATGATAGAAATGCAGATAGGACTTAGACAGAGAGACATTTAGGTTTATAAATGTAGAACGGTTTGTTTAAATGTTACTTTTGTTTGAGAAAGTATTTCAGACGGATATCAAGGGTATTAGAATAAGAAGGAAGCGCGCAATACACTGTCATGAACATGCGTACATAATATATACCAGACAAAGTAGCAATATTTATACTACTTACCGGATTTTGGTTCTACGTCTTTGCACAAAATGTTTCTTTAGTGTTTGTGATTTAAACATTTACTGCATCCTGTAATTTGCAGCAAGACTTCGTAAGGATTAGTATCAAACATAACATGGCTAATAGGAAAATTTTTTCTTGCGATAAAAGAAAATAATACGCAAAGATACATATAAAACTTCATATGAATAAATTGCATATATAAATGCGGATGTTATACATCAATTAAAATAAAATACTGTGAATAGATATCAAATCTTAAAAATAAATTTCAAATTTTAAATCTACATAGTTCAGAAGAAATGCATTTTTTATTGCTAATTACGAAAAAGCGTCGACAAAAATTTTTTTCTGTTGTGCAAGAATCTGCTGTTACTAAATATAAACTCGTTTTCCCCTTCGGACAAACCTCTCTAATGAAAGTGATTCATAAAATATCTTATACACTAAACATCATGCACACAAAAACAAACTAAATCACGAACCACCATCACATACTAATGAGATAGTGAAGCATCATTTCACTAAATCTCTCATAAAGGCTTGGCGTTAATGACCTTAGATATCAGGATGCCAGAAAACATCAAATCAACCAATCACATAAAGGCTATATCAAATATGTACGTAATATAGTTGCTGGTCTTTATCATAACTCTATGCCATTTTTCATCAATAAAAAAGCAAATGTTCTAGGGAACACACAAAGTTACTCTTTAATTATGAGTACTAATGACATTAAAATAAGAGAAATTCTTCGCAGTATATTATTACCAGTATTAGAAAACTGGTCATCTCTACACACAAATTATACCATAGGAATTCGTCTTCCTTCGATTTACGCAAATTTCTGGAGTCAAGTGGAGTGAAACTACTAAATATATATACCCACGGTTGGAGGATGCTAAAGCGGATACTATTATTTCCACCGATCAGATGCCGAACAGTAAGATCACGACAATATTTTTGGTAGGAGGGATTACAAATTGTAGCGATTTTAATAACGGAGCTAAATTTCAATGACAAGCCATTCTATGCTTCCATTCATTATCCTGATAAAAAGGCTTCCAATAACAGAATCCTAAACAATTTATTTCCTTAAGTACAGAGTTACGTTTGAATGAATCAAACCTCAATTTTTTTCACGTCAAATTGGTTGGAGAAATTGGTTTTCAAGCTTTATTCCCTAAATAGAACGTGATATTCAATAATTATCTTTGTTAACAATCATATTTTTCATCGATAAATTGGGTATTACAGTGACTCTACATCTCTTTGGTAATTTTACATAAATTGAGCATCAAAAATCAATATTTAGATAGGAAAGTTGTTAGGTAAGAGGCTGGAATTCTGACACAATTACTGTTAAAACCTTTACAATAACAAGACGAATCCCTTAATCCTTCTCTCTATCTTTTGATAATATATCATCCTTAAAAATGATTTTAATATCCAATAGATTTCTCTTCTATATAAAAATCATTCCCTTTTATCAATTGTTAAGCAATCAAGGTCTAATAATTAAGTCTGGTTTCTCCGAATTTGTTTACTCCTTTCATTCCTCGCTTCACCAACATTCAGCAATGCATGCATAAGACAGCCAAAAAAAAAAAAAAAAAAAAAAAAAAAAAAGGACGGAATTGGATCAACCGGATTTTTCTAGATGCTATAAAGAAGATGGAACCAACAGCTAGAGACATGCAAGAAACGATTCTTTGATTAGTTTGTGTGGAAAGAAAATTGAGACTTGACTCGAAGTTCATTATCGAAACGAAAATTTCGAGGAATGACAGGTTTGCAAAAAGCAAGTCTACAATCATTGAATTTTCTTGGAAAAATTGTTACGCATGGATTAAAAAGTTTTTGAGATTTAAAAAACATTGTGAAAACAGAAAAGTGTAATGTTATGCTGAAATGGATTTTAAGGCCAGGTGTCCTATCCATTAATTTCAAGTTGATTAACTGAGCTGCAAAGGTAAGGTAAACACTGGTATGAGACAATATCACAGTTAATGTTAAGAATATTGTCAGGCCTCATTGTGATCCACTGTGAAGTATATATAAAAACCTATAACGCAATAAAGCATTCAATCTTGAGATTCACGAATAAATCTTTTTAGGCACAGCAACACTTATACCATTCATAAGCTTCCTTTTCTTTAACAAATGAAAGCAAATTTCATACGAACCATAAATCTAATAACGAGAGAGCTGTTTTGAAAACAAATACACAAGTCATAGCTCAAAGGAATCATTACGTGAAAGAGTAAAGCGTTGGCTGATATCACTCAGATGGGGTGCGGGAAAAATGTAACACAGTTATACAAAAGATAAAAGGCTTTGAAAGGTTACCAGAGCAAAACTGATCTCTAGATGATCCGCTATTGATCACTGGCAAGAGTGACGTACGAGAGAGAGAGAGAGAGAGAGAGAGAGAGAGAGAGAGAGAGAGAGAGAGAGAGAGAGGAGAGAGAGAGAGAGAGAGAGAGAGAGAGAATCTTTTCAATCCAACAAGTGATGTTGGCCTTTTTTCATAGCATGAATCTTCCTCGGGCGTCACCCGGATTGTATATTGGTATTGTGAATGATTGAAAAGAAGGGATCACTCTTGTTTTGCATAAAACACATCCTTGTTGCTATCGCATATTTACGAGTTCGATATCCACGCAGAGCCAAGATTTAATCCTTGTCAAAAGGAAAAAAAGATGAAGGCATTAAACCTGCATTCCACGTGATTTATCGTATATATAATACGGCTAAATGAATATTCAATGTTCGATGAAATTCAATTTTGAAGGTGAGGAACAATGATGAGAAACAAAACCCTGATGATTCCCTTAAGAAAAAGATTGAGATTCTTTTTTACAAAGAGAAAATGGAAATTCATAAAATCAGATTTTCTATATAAATACTTACACACTTTTTAAATTCACGAAATTAGTCATTCATTCAAGAAAGAACGAAGTGCAAGAAACTTGATAATTCCCCAGATCAAGACTTTAATGATTGTTTAATGACGTAACAAAAGCAATGAATTCCAAAAAAAATCAATCTTTGAGTATACTTCCGTATCCCACCATAAGCACCATTGCTAACAATTCAAGAAGTTCTTTTTTTCTTCGAGGTAAAAACTTTAATTGTAATATGAACAGCATAATTCGCATAAAAATAAATCTTCATTCTTTTATGTTAAAACCCACTGAGCTAAATGATACCGTCGTATAACTTGAGGAAAATCAAAGTCATTGGGCAATTTCTAACAAATCCATCTTACAACTACACGCAAGGAAAACAATCACAGAAATCTAGTTATAATCCTTACAGCAAATAACATCTTTCGTCGATCTGAGACGCTTGGTTTTCAAAACACAGAAGGATGGTGGGGTTGCAGCCATCAAAGCAACAAATGAGTTTGAGCGGACTCGAACTCCAGTCTGGCGATCACCAGTCAGGGAGGTTACTACATAGGCCACCACACAGGATCAAATCTTGGCAGTGCAAGCTCTATGTTTACCAACTACCAACAAGTACATAAATAAAATGGAATCGACATAATCAGTCTTCGATGCCACGATTCCAAGAAAACTTCATTTAATCAGTCGATAATGAGTACATTCAAGATCGTTGACATACATCCATCCTGAATGCCACTTGCTTACAGGATGATTAATTCTTAAAATTGTTAGAAATCTGGAGAATTGAATACGCAGTAAGAAAGAGAAATCGGGGCATTTCTACAAGAGAAGTGAAAGAGTAACATACTTCATTTATAACCGTACAGATTATATTACTAATTCTTATTAACTGTAAAGTTCCACCACACAACGATACCTTGCCAAGAGTTAAATTTAAATAACCGGGTATAAATGTTCAATCCTCGAATGTAAATATAAATGTCTCGCATTCAAATGCAAATTGGAATGTTGAGTAGAATTAGATATCCGCATTTAAATGCAAATACATAGTAAATTTTACCTCTATACTGAAAATGCAAATATAAATGAATTTGCATTTCAAGCCCAACCCTTTCCCTATCCGGCTTAGTTAAGACTGTTAATACAGAAGCATATGGGTTAGTAGGAGCAAAGGAAATGGTAACTTATTTAACAACTAATTAGATTTATTCATAAAAAAAAAATCCTTCCTCTGAGACGTCAAACTACAAAGACAAATCAACCAAAAATCTTTTCCACATGATGAAAGGCTAAAGAACGGAAATAGCTCAAATGAAGAAATTAGTTGGAACAAAATGGGAAATGGACTCGAACCCCAGTCTGGCGAAAAAAAAATTCTGTCACGAAGCCTACATTTTCTGCAAATTGTTAAGCAATAGCTTCTTGGCACCGAAGACCATATAAAAAAGAATGAAAGAAGGACACAGATAATAAAAAAAAAAAATCTTTTCCTTTCATCCACAACCTTTGATACCATACCCCACTTCTCCTAATTCATCGACCATATACTACCGGCTATTAAACATATGTTGACCCAAGATAATATTTCCCGATTCACGTTTAATTCTCTTCTCAAAATATAATAAAAATTAAAAATTACCTTTTATATACCAACCTACTCGGAATTATGAGATTTGAATCTATACATCAAATATCATGTCCCTCTGAAAATGGATTATGTCATTTTCATCAATTGGCTGATGAAATTTATAAAGAACTCCCAAGCTAACCAACACCGCTTTAACCCCTTACCCCCAATATCAACCCTGACCCACCATCCCCAATATTTTTAGAGTTAGGGCCCTGCAAATGTCGCCGCTCTCATTTTCGCACTGGCTATTTGCAGTGTACCCAGTGGGAGGAAAAACAGCCCCATTTAACATTTTATGGTCAACGGCCACTAAAATGCCGAAGACCATTGCCTCTGGGGGGACGTTTCGAGACAAAAGTCGTCTGGTGGCTGGCTGCAAAGGTATATTCGGGACAAAAATATCTTCATAAACTGGCTCGTCAATTCTCTCGGCGAATATGTAATGCCATTGTTGCCTCTAAACAATGACACTGAATGTTTGGCAGGTAGTTTTTGAAGAGAACTTTATACCGATCTTGCATGCAATGAGGGCGGTGTTTTTTTTTTTTTTTTTTTTATTTGATTTCGATCACTTTCATCTTTGATCAATTGTGACTAATTTGAATTGATAGATAATAACATTTGCCCCAGTTGTTTGTTTTTAGGAGTAAAACTGGAACAAATGTGGTAACGTCAGCTTATAATAAAGACTGTGAGCAACGGCAACTCAAACTTATCGTCTACTATACTACACGGTATTGAAAATTAATATCAGCATTAACGACAATGGCAGTTCAATATCACTTATAGTAACTCAACGTTATCATTATAGTTATCATCTGTAAAGCAGAAAAAAAAATGACAGCTGTATCGTTTACAACAGATTAACTTTCTAATGAGGGATATTAGCAGTAATTTCACTGGTATCATCTACAGCAACCCAAGTCAATAAAGTAGGAATATCAACATAATTATGTATCATCTTTTACACTATTCCATGGAATGAGGCGGAATTTAAGTTGTAAGTTAAATTACATATTCTATGAAAATTTACCAGTACCAAGAATATTAGAGTAACGTCAATCTAATTTTCTAAGGTGATCATAAACAGGAAAGTCAGGACTCTCTTTATATACTACAGCTAAGCAATATATGAAGCATTATTATTGGTAATGAGATCGATTCTCTGCCATAGCCAAGGAGCATTATTCTTATCAGTAACATCCGGTCGATCTTCCACGACTGGGAAGTTAGTCATTACAGCCTCTGAGTGCATAAATGGCCGGCGGCAACTTCGCCTTCACTCTGCTCATATTATGAATATAGAGTTTCCAACGTTATCTAGGCAGACAATAGCATTATTCAGACTAAAAGGGTTATCACCCTTATTTCATATCATTGTGACAGAATCTTATACGGATAAAATTAAAGACTTTTCTAGCTGTATTATTCTTGAACCATCTTTGGTGTTGATGTCAACGAAAACAATGATTTTTTTTTTAAATATCGATATATTTCAAGTACAGAGAATATCTGAGTTTTTTAAAATACCTTTGAAATCAATGTTATTAAAAAGCTGATTGTATTTATAATAAGATATATTTTTGGTCTAAATTAAAAACAGCAAAACTATTTTTAAATTTCTATCTCTTATTCGTGATTTTTAAGACCCTGCTATTTAGTTCTCATCATCGTTTTCTAATTATATTCAGTTGCTGAAAGCACCGTGAAACCTGACTATTTCTACCATTTGATACGCTGCTATGAATTCTATAAATGCATCTTTTCTGAGGTAGCCTATAAAAATCAACGTTTCCCTCAGTTATAACAAATTTAAACCGCATAGACAACATTAAGAAGTATCGATAATCATGACTGTCGTAACGCCACACTACTTGGACCATTCAGTTATCAATCAGTCCACCAGTCATACAATACTAACCATGACTATTGTCACGCCACACTACTGGGCTCCTTCAATTACTAGTTATACTCAATTTTTTTTAATGAGGCGCATTTGCACCCACTCGCAGCGGTGACCTTTTAGCTCGGAAATGTTTCCTACTATCTGATTGGTTAGAATTATCTTCTCTAACCAATCAGCGAGCAGGAAACTTTTCCGAGGTATAAGGGCACCCCTGCGAATCGGTGCAAATCTGCCTCACTAAAAAGCATTGACTATAGTCCCTCAGTCAATTAAGACTTCTACAGTCATTTAATTACATCAAAGTAGAAAAATCTAATATTTTTTTTTTTTTTTTTAAATTAAGTTTGTATTACTTAGACGCAAATAAAAGTTTTCGTTACAGAATATGAAACGGATCAGTTTAAGGGGTGCCGATGTTATATTCCCCAATTAATATTATTATTATTACTATTTATTATTATTATTATTATTATTATTATTATTATTATTATTATTATTATTATTATTATTATTAAGTGCTAAGCTGTAACCCTAGCTGGAAAAGCAGGATGCTATAAGCCCAGGGGCCCCAAAAGGGAAACTAGTCCAGTGAGGAAAGGAAACAAGGAAAAATAAAATTTCTTAAGAACAGTAACATGAAAATAAATATTTCCTATATAAACTATAAAAACTTAACCAAAACAAGAGGAAGAGAAATAATAAAGAATAGTGTGCCCGAGAGAACCCTCAAGCAAGAGAACTCTAGCCCAAGACTGTGGAAGACCATGGTACAGAGGCTATGACACTACTAGAGAATAATGGTTTGATTTTGGAGTGTCCTTCTCCTAGAAGAGTTGCTTACCATAGCTAAATAGTCTCTTCTACCCTTACCAGGAAGAAAGTAGCCACTGAACAATTGCAGTGCAGTATTTAACACCTTGGGTGAAGAATTGTTTGGGAATATCAGTGTTGTCAAATGTGTAAGGACAGAGGAGAATCTGTAAAGTATTCGGTGTATGTACCGGCAAAAGGAAAACAAACCGTAACCAGAGAGAAGGATCAATGTAGTACTGTCTGGACAGTCAAAGGACCCCATAACTGTCTAGCGGTACTATCTCAACGAGTGGCTGGTGCCCTGACCAACCTACTATGCAGGAATATTTTCTAACCAAACTCTACAAGCTACGCTAATATTACAGGAAAAGGTTTAGTTATTGTAACAGCAATATACAGAAAAAAAAACACCTAGCAGCGAAATCAATCCCGGGATATTCTGTATCCTTTCCTATTGAGAAAGTGGAACTAAAAGCTTTCTGACTTATTCATGGGGCTTTTCTTGTTTCAGCTTGCATTCCCTGCCTTGTCTACAGATAACCATCTTTTTGATTTTATACAAGAGTGACAGCTATGACTTTCTTGCATATCTATAATGGAACTGCAGACTAGGGATTCAATACAATCGGATTATGCTTTCAAAACATCTTTGTCAAGAATATGGAATAATTTCGAGCAACCTGAGTTTTCAGATAACATCGCAGGAACAGCTAATTAATCTCTTTTTAATTTTTCTATGTGCATGCGTTATCTTGAAGAAAAAACTGTTCTTCCAGACAAACAATTCCTTCAAGTTGTGCTTAAACCTCTTTGAAGGGAGAGTTTTATCCTTCATATGTCTATGACAATTTCGAAAAGCTCTCATATTTTCCATAAATTGTAAAAACTTCACACTACCTACAATGCACTTCTAATGAAGCAAGTATAAAGATCTTCTAATCCTATTTTCCCCTAATTACCTGAAGCATAATATCATCACATAGCTTATAGTTTAATACATCATCTCCAGAATGTCATACCAAACAACAATTAAATGCTTCATTAGAAAATCATACGCATATAAACTACCTTCATGGGTAACATAAATCTTGTTTATGCACTTTCTAAGATTCTATCAATAAATAAAAGGTTAAATTTCTGCAAGTAATATATCTGACAGCTAATCCGGTTATGTCTATTCATGGTTCTTTTGGGTCAAATTTTGCATACGAGGGAAATAGCGATTAACTGCATTCGTTATCATTCCAAGGCTAATGTATTTAATCTATTTATAATTCAACAAGATTACTAGTTCATTTCTAATTAATTATTTGTGAATTCCATGAAATTAGGAGGTAATGGATCATGTTCTGTGCTTCAAGTAACAAGGTATCAGTCAAGTTGCGATGACAGTTCTTTGAAAAGAAGAGTTGATGTAGCCAAATGCTATTCAGTTTACCTGCTGCCAGTTAATAGTAAACTGAAATTTTTTTTAATGAATACGTAATGGAATTCGCTCTATGATTAAATCAAATTCCTTTCTATTAATATGATAATTTTCCCGTTAAATATCACTTTTGTGTCGTGTTCAGTGACATTAAAAAAAAAAAAAAATCTTGATCGATTGACATTTTTCTCAATCTGTAATTTAAACCCCCCCCCCCCCCCCAAAAAAAAAAAAAAGTATAGTCATCAGTAATCGCCTGGCACACGTGGTGTTTGAGAGGACCCGCTATCGGTAAAGGCTTGTCTCTGCAGCTAGCAAGTGATCTTTAAAGCTTAAACAATTACAACGGAATAAGTGCGTTGCATATATTGCCAGCACGTCATCATGTTTTTTCGGGTCCACAAGCATTTAAACATACATACATAATATTATAGATAAATATGATAAATAAAATATGTCCTGTACCTTATGAATTAGTCTATACGTTCCCTAATCAAATAGTTGAAAAGAATTTCGGAGATTGTACAACCCTTGTTTACTTGCTTATCTGGCGCTTTGTGCCTCACTGTGCATAGTAAAAGTTCTGAAAGCATTAAAACACCACTTGTAAAATTCTAGGCGTTTTACAAGGCGTGAACTCCACATGCAACATAATTTTCGAAATACGATAGGAACCCCAAACAAATAACTTTGAACTGCAATTCCTCAGTGAAAATTAGGTGTAGAATTTTAGATTCTCAGCAGCAAATGAGTAGCTTCATTGTAAAACACATCTGGTGAGATGATAATTATAAGGAAAAAATATGAACTTTCAGATATTGAAAAAATTTAATCAAGTTTCTCTTGCAAATTAAAAGTAGAAATAGCGTAATGAGTACTACAACGATAGGTAACTCCTGCGTTATCAAAGAAAAATAAAAGGATAGCTCTTCCTTTACTGAAAGTACCAAAAAAAGGTAGAAAAGGGGAAGGCCAAAATGCATTAAAATACAAGCAGCCACATTATGTAGCCATTGTAATATTAATAATGAGGTTAATTGGGGAACAACAACAAATATAGCCGTTTCTAGTCCACTGTAGGAAAAAGAACTAAGATATTTCTATATTTATGTCTTGGGTTTGGCCAGTTTTCATCACCACGCTGGCCTGTGCGAACTGGTGATGGTGGGAGATTTTGGTTTGATCGTTCAGAGCAAACCAACCTATATGGATGGCCTGACTAGTAACGCTTTGCTAATCACGGTGATACGCAAACCCTTTCACCATGTTAATGTACCTCCATTCAGAAAGTACATTAGAAGTACACTACCTAAATGACAGCTAGTGTTCTACATAAGATACATCTTATGATAAGAACAATAATGTAACCGTTATGGTAATAAAAGGTAAAAATACAACTATCGCATTCAGTACGTTATCAAAAATATAATAAAGGTTAGGTACTGCGACGCCGATCATAGAATACATGATAGCGAGCAGCGAATACATGCTGCGATAGCCGTATTATCAAAACGCGCAACGCCTATAACACAACGTGCTGACAAAGCAATTTGCATCCAAATCAATCCAGGTGTCGCAAAGTTATTAGAAATCGTATAAAAAAAAAAAAAACATCCAACAAATGTTTAATTTCGCGCTCAGAAATTTATGTTACAGCGGTTCATGACCAATTTCATTAGCAAAATAAATGATGAATTTGGATAAAAATGAAAGCTGAATTTAATACTCACACAATGCAGACCATATTGACAGAGCCAATTCACTTCGGAATCATTCATTTTAACACTCATATTCCAGGTTCCGATATGGGACGGGAACTTCATAAATGAGATTAATTTTCTATCTACTTTTCATTAGAGAGCTGTGTCTCATGTTTGATAACAAAGAGGACAATTTATAATTGGCGGCTGGTGTTTAATTAAATAAAAAATAAGTGTGGAATGAAATCAGTAGAAATATATATATATATATATATATATATATATCTTTAGTTTATACTCCAATAATACTTTCTTGGTGTACTTACCTCAACTTCCATAAAATAATCAACACTAACAAAAAACGACAGCAAAATGACGATGATGATGATGGCGGGAATAATAATAATAATAATAATAATAATAATAATAATAATAATAATAATAATAATAATAATAATAATAATAATAATAATAATGCAAATTCAGATATCACAAAAATGCATTAAACTTTCTTACACATGAGAGGATAATGATTAATCATTATTTTTCTGAGATTGACCTCAAAATATTTAAACTTTGCAGACTAAGAAGAAAATCATTTTCAGAAAACAAAAACTTGTCAACGGGGAAAACAGTGAATTTCATTCATATTTCATAATTACTCTCACATTTCTCACTATAATCCTACGCAAGCAAAGAACACTGTCAATACAATGAATTAGAAAACAAAAGCATTCTAATAGTCAGGCCTTCTCCGTCATGAGGCTCAATACTACGTAGTATTCTAGAGGTTTTGTTCCAGCTGTGACCAAGTTGTGGAATGATCTTCCTTATCGGGTAGTTGAATCGGTAAAACTTCATAAGTTCAAACTTGCTGCAAAGGCTTTTATGTTGAACAGGCTGACTTAAGTCTCTTTTTATAGTTTATATATGAAAGATCTGTTTTAATATTGTTACTGGTCGTAAAATATTTCACTTTAACTGTTTACCACTTTTCATATGTTTATTTATTATATCCCTATTTCATTTTCACACTGGGCTATCTTTCCTTATTGGAGCCTTTGAGCTTAAATCATCATGCTTTTCCAACTAGGCTTGTAGCTTAGCTAGTAGTAGCAATAATAATAATAATAATAATAATAATAATAATAATAATAATAATTCACTGCTTTACTGTTCAATGCT
>NC_090762.1:44841463-44861463 GCF_036898095.1 Palaemon carinicauda | reverse complement strand
TAAAAAGAAGAAAAAACTCATCCTAAAGCCATTTATTTCTTACAAAAGATGAGATTAAACTAAATTTTTAACATGAAACATAAATTTTCAATGAACAAATCGGAGAAAATACCTTTCAGATGTCATAATAATAATGAAAAAACTGATGGAAAAAAGAAACGGGATTGTTCAACTCTCGGAAAACATTTCATGAAATGGGAAAAAATTGTAATGTTGTGGCATCTAATTTTCCATCAGGGAAGAATATAAAAATAATTAAAAATTTATATCCTGGTCATATTTCCTACCTTTTATGATTAATGTCAGATATTATGCTCACCATTTTAAATCTTATGCTGCAAAAGGACAAAAATTACCTTAGACTAAATTGAACAAATTAGTTTCTGTCTGATAAAGAGCAAAAAATCCTAGGATACACGACGAGGATGCAGGTGAAAGCTGCCACCTATAAGGATTAAGATAATACATTTTTGAAGGAAATAAAAAAACGCTATCATTTTTTTTTCCAGTGGGGCTTTGACCATATAATTCATTATAATGATAAAAAAGGCTGCAACCAATTACAATAATCGAATTTTCCAGATTGCTGGTTTAAAGAGGGTTTGGGGAACGTTCTAATATCTTTTTTCTTTTTATGACTAAAATATTATTGAATTTGATAATTGGTGATTACGAGAAAATAGAGCCAACCATTTTTAAATTACTTTAAATTCTCCAACACCTAAAGGTTGAAAAAGGCAGTCGAGTGATAATTGAATATTATAGTTGGTAATTTAGAACTATTGAATACGAAAATTATATTGGACTTAAATTTTGAAAATGACAGCAACCCGTTTAATCGAATCATAAAAATAACAGGAGGAAAAATCACAACGTGATTTTTAAGGATTTCTGCATATGATTTGACATAAAATGCTTTATAATCACGAGACAATCATATAAAAGCAGGAGTAAATAGACGTCACAATTAGAGCACTAATATGAAATTTTCTTGTGCGGACAGAAAATCTGCGATCGACACTATACAACAAAGTAATGCAAAAGAAAATGTCAAAATATAATGAAATTATCAAAAGATAAATTCTTAAGTTTTGTTTTACCTCTTATAACTTTTGTATACTTAATCAATCAATCAATGCAAGGAAACAAGAAATGACATTGAATCTATTTACTACTAATGCCTACTTGGCGTATTTTCCGCAATATGTTTACTATTAGCCTTTCTAATAATAAGCTAATAACAGCTCTTCTGATTACAAACTTCTTAGAGGCCTAGTTAAGCAAATGATTTCATTCTGTTAACCACTTTCTCTACATGCCGAAATTCCCTTTTTATTTTCCTACAACTAATATTCAAGATATTTGGCTTTAAACCTATTGAAATTCATTAATTACATTAAACCAAACAAATAACACTGACTAAATAGTTCTTCAATCGCTCAACTGCAACCACTGATCAAGATCAATGATTGTGAATATTTGTTTTGCTAACAATTACTTGCAAGCATTCATGTGAAGCCTTGCAATCGAACAAGTACTGTACCTTAATATATGAACATGTAAATATATTTCTTTGCTTACAGTAATTTAATTCATGCACTATAAATGATTTTAGCCTTTATTAATACCTTTAGTATAAAATTTGCTTAGCAAAATATTGTTTGAACTTACCGTAGAGTATTGTTACAAGTACGTTACCAATCTGAATAATACTAAATATCTAAAGGTATGTATTTGGATATTTAATGTTATTAAGATTGGTAACGTATTTTGAAGACAGAAGAGAAGAAGATGGCTGTGGCAGAGATGAGAATGTTGAGATGGATGTGCGGGCTGACAAGAAGAGATAAGATACGGAATGAGGTAATAAGGGGTACCACAGGAGTTTGAAAACTATCAGATAAGATTCAAGAAAGTAGACTGAGGTGGTATGATCATGTCATGAGAATAGATGAACAGTATATTGGGAGAAGAGAGATGGAAATGGAGGTACAGGGAACAAGAAGGAGAGGGAGACCAAAGCGAAGGTGGATGGACTGTATCAAGGATGACCTTCGATCAAAAGGATTAACCAGTGATGAGGTGTGGGACAGAGGTAGATGGAGAAAGCTGACCAGAAACATCGACCCCACATAGATGAGGGAAAAGATGTAGACAAAGAAGAAGAAGATCTAGAGGTATGTACTATTATTCCCATAAATTACAACCTCCTCTTGCCTAGATATTTGAAAATTGAATTGTTACTAATCAAGCTCCTGATACAGCCAGCTAGTACCAGATAATGAAAGACGAATACATCAAAAGAGAGGTCATTTTGACTAACGATTTCAACAACGAGGATTATTAGTGCAAATGCCTAGCACATATGTAGATGGTTCAATTCAATAATCCCATAGGTATGAACTTTCAATACTAAACCTTATTGTAATACATTTATTGATCTAGCAAGTAGAAATATATCAATCATTTCTACAAAAACTATATATAAACGCATAATACTTAGTTTTCAACTTAACAACTCTGGTAAGCAGCTCTTCTAGAAGGTCACTCCAAAATCAAACCATTGTTCTCTAGTCTTGGATAGTGCCACAGCCCTGTGTACCATGGCCTTCCACTGTCTGGTGTTAGAGTTCTCTTGCGATAGAGTACCCTCGGGCACGCTGTTTGATCTTATTTATCTTCTTGTATTTCATTGTTATTTTTTTTAAGTTTTTATAGTATATATATGAAAGATCTAATCTAATGTTGTTACTGATCCTAAAATATTTCATTTTGATTGTATTACTTCTCTTGTTATGTATTTATTTCTTTGTTTCCTTTCCGTACTGGGGTATTTTATCCTGTTGGAGCCCTTGGGCTTACAGCGTTGTGCTTTACCAAATAGGGTTGTAACTTAGCTTCTAATAATAATAATGATAATGATAATGATAATGATGATGATGATGATGATAATAATAATAATAATAATAATAATAATAATAATAATAATAATAAGCGTCTTATGTAGTATATTAATATATAATGCATATCGATGACCTTGAAGGAGACAACACTGACAAGGTGAGATATTTCGCATATTATAAACCAATGTCTTTAATATATGGGAAACATAAAGAGAACAGCACATTATTGAAGAGACTGATGGATGTGTCAACCACATTTCTTATTAAGAACTTGCAGCAGGCTATGAAAATTCTACATATCCACAAGCAACCCCTTTCTCATGATATGCATGTTGTCTGGCATTCCGCTTTATTCAAGACGAAGCAGTAGTTTCCTCTACAGCCAAGAGCACTATAGGTAGGCACATCAGTCATACCAAAAAAAAAAAAAAAAAAAAAAAAAAAAAAAAAAAAAAAAGCTATAGAGCACCCGATAATCCATAGGTACCTTATAACCCCAAAAGAATAAATGTCATCGCTGGCTTTGGCCTACGTTTACCCAGTCACCTATGTAAGTTGTTCTCTAGCAATAAATATTTTTTACATAATGCCTTTACTGATTTTTGGGGAAACCTTTCTACCCATATAATAAAATACATCAAAACACAAATTACTAAACAGGATGTACCAACCGTGTGTCACACGATCGTACATAGTTAATTTTGTGTATATATTAAGCTTGTATCTTCACTCTTCCCTCGCACTAAAAAGAACCAGAATAAACATGTCTGCTTTTCTCCTTTGTAACAGTGTCTGTTTTTTAACATGAAATTTCTTGTTGCTTTGAGCTTTTGTATATAAAGGTAAGTGTTCTATAATAAATTTACTCAATTGCTTTCATACTATCTTTGAGTCACAACCTTCTCTCGGCCCGTCACATTGGTGACCCCGGAAGTCGACTCGCTCCCACCGCCTTCCACCAGCCGTGGAATCTGAACCTACTTCATGCCCTTTGGATACGCCGTTTACCCGGACCTATACGTGCTGCCATACCCGATATCGAAAGTTTACCCATAAAGGACTTGATGACCAAAGCCGACGCCCTTATGGACAGCCACTTAAAAGACTTCCATCAACGCCTCCACCCCTGACGAAGAGGATGCCTATACAACGTCAACCGAAGCTGACGTGAATGCCGTAGGACATACACGCCTACCCCGTGATGTGCCGAAGCAGCGACAAAGCCACCCACCTCCCACCAACCGCTCGCACCCCAACCAACGACTTCTACAGCTATTTACTACCTCCCATCAGACCCATTTTGCTACTACCACTTCAGATTCGGGGCAACCGCAAAAGAAATGTGCCAAGGATTGTCAGTGGTCAAAAAAACGTGTAAGTAGGCCATCATTTGTGGCGGTGGCTTCCCGTGTTTCTAATCTTTTCTTTTTACATGATGCAGGAACGGGTGTGCAATTTTTGGTAGACACGGGTGCTTGTCGTTCTCTTTTGCCAAGGGAACTCTTCAGGACACGACGTAGTCTGTCTACGTCTGCCGACGTCCACTTGGTAGCTGCTAACGGATCTGCAATACCCATCTACGGTTACGACAACCTCAGATTATCATTCGGAAACGGTAAATTCAATTGGAAGTTTCTCGTTGCTGATGTCACATTGCCAATCCTCGGTGCGGATTTCCTCTCTCATTTCCACCTTCTGGTCGATGTCGCCCACCGACGATTGGTCAACGCAGACTCGTACCCTCTTCAACCCGCCCCCTCGAACCTCGCTCTCCACATTAGCACACCCTGCGATGCCTACGCCCACCTCCTCACGTCATACCCGGATCTTTTCCATCCAGAACTTCGCCAAACGCCCACGGTTCCTGCCAAGCACGGTATTTATCACCATATCAAGACGATGGGATCCCCAGTCTTCGCAAAATTCAGACGTCTGGCACCGGAACGATTGGCAGCCGCCAAACAGACGTTCGCCGAAATGGAGGAAATGGGCATTTGCCAAAAGGCCTCCAGCCCATGGTTGTCACCCTTACACATCGTTCTGAAGAAGACGGCTCCCTCCGTCCGTGCGGGGATCACAGGCGCCTGAATATGCAAACAGAACTGGATCACTAACCCCCCCCCCCCCCAAACATTGCCGACGTGACCTCCTAGCTACACAAAGCGAAGGTTTTCTCTACGCTCGACCTCCTGAAGGGGTATTACCAGGTGCCTATGAACCCAAAAGACATCCCCAAGACTGCCATCACCACACCGTTTGGTACATACACCTTCAATTACTCCTGTTTTGGCCTTCGTAATGCAGGTGGCCACGTTTCAACGTTTCATGGATGGCATCTTAGGGGACCTCCCTTTCTATGTATGTTATGTGGACGACACACTTGTGTTCTCCTCCTCAAAAGAGGAACACCTCCGTCACCTGCGCATCGTGCTCGACAGCCTGCAACAAACAGCCTTGTAGTTCGGTACAAGTGTACCTTTGGCGCCAACGAAGTGTCGTTCTTAGGGCACCGCATTACTCCTGAAGGAGTCCATCCCCTCCCTGAGAAGGTAGCAGCCGTTCAGGACTTCCCTGCGCCGTCGACCGTCAAAGTTCTACAGGAATTCTTGGGCATGATCAACTATTATCACAATTTGCTGCCAGCCATTGCCGCCACTCTTGCTCCCCTCTATGCCTCCCTCAAGGGCACGCCAAAGAACCTGAAGTGGTGTCCCCTTCAAGAAGCGGCCTATCCCACATGCCCCTCTCCTTCTCTCCACTGATGCCAGCGACGTCACTATTGGTGCAGTACTTGAACAGGTGGTCAACGGCTCGCCCCGCCCATTGGCCTTCTTCAGCAAAAAACTGTCCAAGGCAGAATCGGGTTATTCTACCTTCGATCTCGAATTTCTGGCGGTGCACTTGGCTGTCAGTCACTTTCGCCATTTCTTAGAGAGTCCAGTACGTTTTGGCGCCGCTCTTTTGGCGACGATGATTTGGCGCCGCCGTTTTGGCGCTCATTATTTTGGCGCTAGCCTATTTGGCGCCGGCTTGAAAATTTTCTGACATATATATATATATATATATATATATACACACATATATATATATATATATACACGTGTGTGTTTATATTTAGTGCATGGGTAAAAAATAACATAAAAATAAAAAAGTTCTATTTATTTTCATCAATATAGTATTAAAATGCTACAAAAATGAAATGAAATGAAATATTTTCACCAACATGTTAATGCATTTCATAGTTATATGCCAAACCACGTAAGTATTCCAGTGGTTCCCGTGAATCAAACTGCTGTACTATAGTTAAAATCGTTCATCAGTTTTAATGTATTTCAAGCGTTTTCGAGCAGGAGGATTCCCAGCCATTAAATGTTCATAAGAATCGAGGCCTTTCTGAACTCTCTTTATGCCGTCGATGAATTTCCATATAACTGGGTGGTTCATTCCAAGTTCTGCATAGATTTTCCTGTGCGTAGCTTCAGCATAATTGTTTGTCCTGTACTCACCTAATATCGTTCGACTATACATATTTCACATTTGCGAAGGGAAAAGTGGTGAACGTCGGCCATTTCCCCTCCTCAGAGGTCTTCCTACATATTTATCTTCGACCCAGTTCATTAACGGCTAGAGTTCATCAGGTAAATATTGTGCCAAACCATCGATGTAAATATCCATGTGAGAAATAGGTACAAAAGATAAAGCAACGATGGTTTTGGCTTTTACTGAGAAGTCGGGGTCATTATTGTACAAATGTTGGAGCCCAAGTTGCTTCAGGTGCTTATGAATATTATTTACTTCTTTCACTACTTCCAGGTTCTTAGTATGAATACGCCCTTTACACTCATTTTTTGATTCACACCTCCAAAACTTGAAAGAAGGATTGTTTTTGCTACATTTGTCAAGCACATACATATATCCGTTGTGTGAAAATTTTGGCTTGCCTCTATTGTTTAAGATTGTTTCGGCCATTTAAGGTATGAGCTGTACAAGAAACTAAAGAAAAGCATTTTCCAATATAAAAAGACTTGAATATGGTAACAACTAGTTTACTATTATAATCCTCAAATCAGACAAGCCTTTGGCGTAATGAGATGATCACTAAACGAGACACTGGTAAAATTATGTGATAACTAAACAAGACTTGAATATCGTAATAACTGGTTTAATATTACAATTCTCAAATCAGACGATCCTTTTGTGTAATCAGGTGATCACTAAACGACA
The DNA here is from genome assembly GCF_036898095.1 of Palaemon carinicauda. Lineage (NCBI taxonomy): Eukaryota > Metazoa > Arthropoda > Malacostraca > Decapoda > Palaemonidae > Palaemon > Palaemon carinicauda. The sequence goes on along the minus strand of NC_090762.1, from coordinate 44,854,336 downwards.
CACAAATTTGCGGATGGTCCTTAAGTTTGTTTCTTGGCGCCAAAACAGCTCATCGCCAAAACAATGAGTGCCAAACTGTCTATCGCCAAAATGGCGGCGCCAAATCGTGAGCGCCAAAGAGTCGGCGCCAAATCGTCCTGTTCCGTTTCTTAGAAGGTACGCCCTTCGTCATTCGCACAGACCACATGCATCTGGTGCACGCCTTCACTCGACAGTCTGACGCTTGGTCCGCCAGGCAACGCCGACATCTCTCCGCCGTGGCTGAATACAATTGCACCCTTCAATACGTCCCTGGGAAAATGAATCCCGTGTGTTAAGAAACACGTTGGCTGCCGTTCAACTGGGATTGGATTACAACGCCCTGGCTGAAGCCCAACGACAGGATCCAGAGTATCAAGCATGTAGGACATCCTGCACGTCACTCCGTTGGGAAGACTTCCCCCTCGAAGACTCCAATACCACCCTCCTCAGTGACGTCAGTACTGGTAGACCGCGACCTTGGATTCCTGCTCCCATGTGACGGCAGGTGTTTGATTTCATTCACGGCCTTTCATATCCCTCGTGCCGTTCTACTGCACAGCTGCTGAAGGCAAAGTTCATTTGGCACGGCATTTCTAAGGATGCTAAGGATTGGGTCGCGCCTGTACTTCTTGCCAAACTTCCAAAGTACATCGACACACGGATTCAGGAGTGGGCACCTTTCCTCAACCTCAGCATCGTTTCGCCCACATTCACGTCGACGTTGTAGGCCCCCTACCCACATCACAAGGACATCGTTACCTGTTTACCATCATCAACCGCTCTACTCGTTGGCCTGAAGCCATTCCCATGGAAATTGCAACGTCTACCTCATGTACATCTGCCTTACTCTCAGGATGGATTGCAAGATTTGGTATCCCTGTGCATAATACTTCTGACAGGGGTACCACTTTCACCTCTCAATTGTGGACATCATTAGCGAATCTCCTGGGCATCACCCTACATCAGACAACGGTCTACAACCCCGCTGTCAATGGAATGGTTGAACGTTTTCATCGCATCCTCAAAGCAGCTTTGATGTCCCGCTGCAAGGATTCCAACTGGTTTACTCAGCTTCCCTGGTTCCTCCTGGGACTAAGGACCACTCCTAAAGACGCCCTCGACGTCTCGGCAGCTGAAATGGTGTATAGAGACCCGTTGGTTGTCCCTGCCGAATTTTTTCCTTCTACAACCTCCTCCGACGCTCTCCAGCGCATACGTCACGTCGTGGTAAAATTTACTCCATGCCGCCAGACTTACAAGCCCCCAGCGATGCATCACATACCAACAGACTTGCACTCTGCAACGCATGTCTTCCTGCCCAATGACACTAGCAAGCCACTGCTAACGCCCCCTTACACAGGCCCTTTCCTTGTGATCCGACGCAGTCCGAAAGCATTCCTACTAAACATTCGTGCCAAAGAAGACTGGGTGTCCATTGATCGTCTAAAACCTGCTTATCTCCTGCCAGATGACCCGCCTACAGTTCGACTCTCTAGATCAGGGTGCCCTATTTAACATGTACAGTATGTCATTTTTAGGGGGTGAGGCATGTACCAACCTTGTGTCACACGATCGTACATAGTTAATTTTGTGTATATATTATGCTTGTATCTTCGCTCTTCCCTCGCACTAAAAAGAACCAGAATAAACATATCTGCTTTTCTCCTCTGTAACAGTGTCTGTTTTTTTACATGAAATTTCTTGTTGCTTTGAGCTTTTGTATAGAAAGGAGTGTTCTATAATAAATTGACTCAGTTGCTTTCATACTGTCTTTGAGTCACAACCTTCTCTCGGCCCGTCACAAGGAAGAGTGATCCCCGTCCTACTTTCGTTTTCCTTAGTCTTTTTCGCTCCACCCTTTCCTTCCATGTAAACATAGACATTTGAAGAAAATCTCGAATTAAAATTAAAGCTTCGATGAAAATGAGGAAAAAGGGATTTCTAATAATCGTCTCAAATCTAAATTCAACTGGGCTCTTCCTCCAAAACAAGGTAACTGTTTATGTTATTATAAATGCAAAGATGTATATGCCTAATAGCATTTATAAAATCGATAATCTGTAACCCCTGATATAACATTTATTGGCAGATGCATCGATGATGAATACCGGAGGACAGTCGACATAAAAAAAAACTTAGAACCGTTTACACGTGTTTGCAATGGCGTCATTCTAATGGACAGAGACTATTTCTGTTGACCCAAATCCGATAACTGCTCGGGCTTTTTATCAATTCGAAATGTCCGTTGCAAGATATAGTATGTAGTAGAATAACAGATGAACCAGAGGATGAATGTTGTATCAAAAGAGTTATTTTAGGTATGAGAAAAATTCTTTTTTTTTGCGTATGTACAGAAATATTGAGAATTATACTATATATATATATATATATATATATAGGTGTGTATGTATATATATATTATATATGTGTGTGTGCGCGCGTGTAGACAATTACACACAGACAAGCACACACAGACATGTATAAATATATATATATATATATATATATATAAAAATATATATATATATATATATATACACACACACACACACACACACACATATATATATATATATATATATGTATGTATGTATGTATATATATAAATATATATATATATATATATATGTATATATATATAATATATATATATATATATATATATATACACAGTATATATTGACAACCTCACCAAGCGAAAAGGAATACTTTCCGAAAATTCTTTAGCAAAAATGAGTAGCACTATGTCTATTCGCGAATTCTTGTTTTATCAAGCAAATGTGATTAGAATTCAAGAACAATTTACATACGTTTCAACTAATCTTAGTGAAATGCAGCCCATTAACATTTTTAAAATGACACAAAGCAACTTTGTTTTTAAACTTGGCCTTTTTACTTCTCTATAAACGCAGCGAACCAAGTTCCTATTTCCCCAGTTAAGCTTTCATATTTACATTTGCTTATATTTTTTGCAATTCCTACTTTGGTCAAGTCACTACCAGTACAATTCTCTTCCAGTAGAATTTGGTTTTAGGTTTATCTTCCGGTTTTTAATTGAGATAATTAAAACACAGGGTATTTTTCTTAAATTTCCTGATATAACATAAAAACGTACCCCGCTTCCCCTCCTCCTCCCCCCCAAAAAAAAAATCTTATCCCTATTATTTGCAATGCTAACCCGTTATCATTGAAAGTTTTCAAATAACACCAAACTCAGTTTTTCGAATAAACAAGATCACTAATTTACAAATCCCGTCATGGGATAAGACTTTCTCCCATATCAAACATAGGACAATTCAAAAGAAAAGGATACTTGGGGACACTTTTAAAGATATGGGACTAGAATAGTTAAATTTAAAAATGAATGGGAAAGCCACAAAGGGTGAATTTTGACCTCCCCCCCCCACAAAAAAAAAAAAAAAAAAAAAAAAAAAAAAAACCTCAATCACAAAGTGAACCGACTGACGGAAAAAGACAGAAGCCCGACTTGCAAATGAAGAAACAAGCTAACATAACCTATATAAATCACCATATTAATAAACGCAATTTATCATTTGAATTGTGAGGCGTCTTAAGAAAAGGTTACATTTTCACCAACAAAGGATTATTACAAAATCAGCTGAAATAAGACAAAGAATCTCTATTGACATTTTGATTTCAAGTATAAAAATGTAATAATCGATATTTTAAAGAAGGATAATCCCTAAGGAAGATTCAAATTTCCTTTAATTTCCGCACACAAAAGGCTATACTTTCCTCAAAATCAGGATACTATACACAGGAATGATCACAAATGCAGAGAAAAAATCAATACGAACATGTAAAATGCAACTCGTAAGTACCTACTTACCTTTTAATGATGACGAGGCCGCTTTCCAAATCCGAATCCACCCTGTCGAAGAGAGAAAAAGAATCTTGAATCTTTCATTTCCGGAAGATGGCATTCTACAGGTTTAGTCGGGGCATTAATTTCAGATTCTCTTTGTTACAGAATAACGTACTCTCTCCCCTGGTCGGAAACCATGACTCCAACCCAGGTGAGGGGAGGTTGGGGAGGAAGGAGGGAGGAGGTTGAGGAGGGAGGAAGAGGGATGGAACCAAATAATAAATCAAGAAAAACATTATCATCGCCCTTGGAATGAGCGTCTCGGGACATTTCAGTCTTGAAAGATGGAGGAGCAAACTGTGGAATTCTACGAAGTCACATTTTGGTTCAACGATATTGCCCTCATTAACGCAAATGTGCTATAAATCTGTACGTGATCAGGCGCCAAAGTAAAAATGAATTATAAGGCCGAGGGCGTCTCCATGGCTTAGACCAGACACAGTTCATCTGGTTGCCTATATAATTTTTGGGGTATAATTTATAAAATATAACTCTTTCCAGTTCTGTTAAAGATAATTTAGTTTGGTCACACTACAAACTAGAGTGTCCCTCAGTAGACAGCAAACCTTCACCACGCCAGGCAGTCTTATTTTTCGTTGGTGTGGATTTTCATATAATCAAATAATAACCAAGTTTGAACTCTCTGTGGCAAGGATGTCCAAACTTATGGCTAATTACGTAATATGGATGTTTTGCTCGTCCGTGACTTTGACCTTCCAAATTTTAATCATTACCAGCTCTTTACATAACAGATTAAAATCTCTGCAATTTTCACTACTTTACGATTAAAATTGTGGCCGTATGGTTGATGACCAAAATTTGACCTTTTGTTTGTCCTTAACTTTGCAATCGACCTTGACCTTCGGACCATAACATATATTAATCAGCGAGGATTTTCATACACTCATATATGAGCCAAATTTGAAGTCCAAACTTATGGCTGATTGCATGAATTGGACCGTGACCTTGACCTTGACCTTCCAAAATTTAATGAATTCTAGATTTTATCATAACAATTAATCCCTGCAAGTTTAATTACTCTGCGATTCAAATTGTGCCTAGGAAGCTGTTCAGAAATAAACACATACACACAAACAGGGGGTAAAACATAACCTTCTAAATTCGTTAGCGGAGGTAAAGATAAAAACAGTCGACACGAGTGAATACATAACCTTCACCGGAATACCATCAAGAATTTACAATAAAACAATACCTGCTTCAATTTGACTAGTAATTGGGTATTCTTATGATACCTGAATTAAGATTATTGCATACTGATCAAGGGGCTATTTCTATCTTAGCCTCAACAACGGCCATTATTATTACTACTATTATCATCATCAAAATAACAATGTTGATAATAATTTTAATAAGTATAATCTTTTTTTATTGTTCATACGACAAAACATAACAACACCAACAACAACAACAATAATAATAATAATAATAATAATAATAATAATAATAATAATAATAATAATAATAATAATAAATTATCATATAATCCTTATATTATCACAGCATCATTATTTTATAATTCTCATACTTCATTAATACAAAAATTTAAATAATTAAAAAATAGCAAATTTCTGAACTAATAAGAAACTTATAAAAACCTTTAGTATTTCAAAGAACTGTCGCAACCGATTCACAACTATTTTCAACAAGGGACACCGGATAGCTTAGCACTAAAATACTATTGTCCGCAGATTCCCATTGTTTCTCCCCTGCAATTTCATTTCAATAAATGCAAAATCTTATAGTTTAAAATTACTACAGAACTTAAAATCATCTTTACGTATTCTTATGTCTTTTTACCTTCCCTTCCAACAACCCTGACCCTCTACATTATTTTCTAAAGCCAAACTTTACTTTACTCCCAACAGTTCTTAAATGTTCCTCCTTTTCACCTGTCTGTTTTCTTGGTCTAATATTCTTTCCTCCCGGCCAAATCGTCCATAAAGTACTAAGACCAAACATTTAATATTTTACAATTCAACATATGCTTTTCCAAAGCATATCAGTAGTTATGTCTACCATCCTGTACCACTTTGTACATACTATTTGTGATTTACCTCAATAGCTTCTATTAATATATTTCACTCACATCCAACAACTAAAATTCATATAGATTGAATATTTTGGATATTTCCAACTTTGTGGAATTTGTTGCAGGAGTTGACCAATAACTAATATAGTAAATAAGCTTACAAAAAACTAATTAACTTAAAATTAGTATTTTGTTCTCCTTTAACCAATCCGAAACTAAAACAAAAATATGTAATATATAAAAAAGGAGGAACAAATAAAGTATATTGCTATTTTCCACTTCAAACATTCAAAATCTTCCGATAACAAAATAACAGTATAGCCAAAAATCATAAAACTGAATTCAGTATTACATAAATTAAATAAGAAAGAGTGTAAGGGCACTAACATCTAGCCATTATTGAGAACTTTGCCACTTACAAAATGCGAATTCTACTGGCATGCATGAAACCCAAGACTTACAGTTATTGTACCGTCGAAACCTAAGACATCCAATGAAAAGAAGTGTCCCATATTGAGCTGTGGGACGACCACAAGGCGACGCAAAGCTCTAGAGACGACGAGGCAGACAAAAGAAAGTAATTTCACAGCGAAAGAAAAAATGGGTGGGGAGGGGAGAGTTACTGGCAAAGTCCTCTCCATGCATCGAGACACTTTCATAAGTTGTCAGATTCTGTCGTATGTTTTGAAGAAGGTAGAGACAGAGGTGACGTAACATTTGGCATTCTATTCTCCTTGCCATAGCTATCGGAAGGAATTCCCATCGTAGCGAATCACATTTGAAAACATTACAATACATTACTACCTAATGCCAGATCTCTTTCGCTATAGTTCCTTGGGGGTAATGGGAAAAGTAGTCAGGTGGGGTGAGGTGGGGGTGTTGGTCAGGGATTGAGAAGGGGAGGGAATGTAAAGGTATTGTGAAAGGAGGCGAAGAATATTGCCTCCCATGACAAAAACCAAATTTATGTACAATGTGAAATGGATAAATATGTTATCATATGACCACCTTGCATTCATGGTCGAATATTATTACATTTACATATGGATGAAGGTACGAAGATGGGCAAAAAGATAAGATTGCTTTCACCCAAGGATAGGCTGTTTTATATATATATATATATATATATGTGTGTGTGTGTGTGTGTGTGTCTGTGTGTGTATGTATGGATGCGTGTAGGGGACACGCCTGCACATTTCAGTGAAAAACCGGTGGCCGTGTTAGCTTAAAACCGAGTCTACCACTAGTACAATTCGAAAACTACCTTACCTACTCATATCTCAAGCGCATTTGTGGAAAATAAAATCGTAGACTAGAATAATAAACCAGAACTGTAAGTTAGAAAATAAATGAAAAACTTCAAAAACATAATACAAGTTCTATCCTATGTATCAATGGCCTGTTCCCTAAGCATAATGTTACCACAGAAATCTGGAAAAGTGCATTCACAATTGAGAGACCAAACCCCACAGAATTCACCAATTTAAGGAAGGTAAACATCAGTAGAATAAAATTATAAAAAATAAACTAAGCTGAAAAACTTTAATTTCTAATAATAACTTTGTGGGAATTATGCTCCCAAGGTATTCACCTGAACATGAAATTCATTTTTTCCGTCATTCAATACCAAATGTTCGTCAAAAGTGGAAATGTTTGCCGTGTGATTCACTTCAAATAAACATCAAAATAAGTATTAAATATGAAGCATATATGACCAACCACTGGAAAGGAATTGAGAATTTCTATATAATATTCTGTACAATCAAGAAAAGAGAGAGAGAGAGAGAGAGAGAGAGAGAGAGAGAGAGAGAGAGAGGTTAACTTTCAAAGAAAAGTATCTTTAAAATGAATCCTTAATCCAGACCTACTTATTTCCGGAAGAAAGAATAATTTACCTAACCAAAGAACCAGTCATTAAATGGAATCATTTGGAATTTTTATATACATTCAGGCCGGATTTTTTTTTTTTTTTTTTCCCCAGGGGGTGTCTTCCAAAGGTGTTACCCAACGGTTCCTAATCCTATATATAAGGCCGAGATTGCTCGCTGCGTGTCATGTTCCTGTGTGGCAAAATATACATCGGACATTTCCTGGACATCACCCATTCAAGCAATGACCAGGCCGGATGCCTGTATCAGTGTGCGATTCCATGTGTTGGTACAAAGCAAACGCGCCGCTCTGTTCAATGCATCTGCCAGCCAACCTGTGCACCAACAAATCCTGAGCTCTCAAACAAATAAACATTTCCTGTGCTCCACTCCAAGTCATTTATTAAGCGCACCCCAACTATGACAACATACACCATGCAACATTTACAATTTCCTGAATTAAATTTTCAAGCCGATATAAGTGTCTAGGAAAGCCCGGGACGAAACGGCAATTCAGACAGGGAAAGCCGGATAATTTTCAGTGCTGAAGTTAGATTTTCTTTTATATCTTATCATCTATTGTTAATAGGTGATAGACAGTTTCTATATCACTACGTTCGCGTGAAACTAATTCACGTATAAATAATTTGTTTAAGTTTAATAAACATTCCAGTTTTAGTTACCCAATTAATTTATGCAAATAAAATCGTTTGCCTCTGGTGAAATACTGTACTTTGCAAAAGTGATAAACATTCAACAACAAATAATTCATGGCTGTGGGATTTTAATAAATAGTAGTTATTTGTGTATTATGCAAATAATAAGTATTTGCCAAATTCATTAACTAAAGCGATTTCTACATTAAATAAATCATAAACATTTACATATTACAGAAATACCAACAATTAGCACATTACACGAATAATAAGTATTTGCAATAAATATAAATTATTATTTGATAGAGATTAAATTTAATATTATCATCAGTGCACATTTAGTATTACAGATCTTGTAACATATAAAAATATATCATAGAAGAGTCAGATAACAAAAACAAAATAATAATAATATTAAAAAAAAATTCATAACTAATCTAATAAGTAGATTTTACTGCCCATGAAAACATTTTACCCAAAACAACAGTTCACTAAAAGTATACGTTATCCGTTGAAATATTTACACGTACCAGATGGTCGATTGTAGAAAATCACGTAATCGTTTTTACATCACATATGATAAGTAGGTCTATTAGATTTTAACCTAATATATATTCTTAAACTTACGATAATCTTGACTTCAAATAGTTGTGTATTTTTGGAGGATCTTACAAAGCAAAATCATCTTTCCCATAAACGCAGCTATTACTTGAATTTAATTTATATAGAAAATTCATGGCAAAAATCAGAAAAAAAACGAATGATATATAGATTAAGTATTTTCAATATATATATATATACATTCACACGTACATATATACATACACACACGCACACACACACACACACACACACATATATATATATATATATACATTCACACGTACATATATACATACACACACGCACACACACACACACACATATATATATATATATATATGTATACACACACACACACATATATATATATATATATGTATACACACACACACATATATATATATATATATATATGTATATGTATATATATATATATTTATATATATATATATATATATATACACACATATGCACACACACACACGCCACACCATATTACTCCTTGATAATTTTCATCTTTTTACGTCCCGACCATATTCTTACTGAAGATGAATAAGTAAAGAATTAAAGTAGAGAAAATTTCATCCTAATCTAACAACAAATAATTATAAACTTTTATTCAATCTCTGAGAAATGTCGGAAAGCAATTTAAGTTTCAAACCTTACTCAAGAACTTAACACCTTACGATGTAATTACGCCTTCACACCACAAGGGGGAGAAAGAGAAAAACGCGTCATTGCAGTACACTGATTTAAAGAAAAAAAAGTACAAGTAAGTTTTTGAAAAAAAATAGTTGGTTCATTCCATTAAAAAAAAAAAAATTGTGAGAGAAAAAGCGAAAAGTGACTGTTTGCTTTCAAAATTATTCCTTGGTATATTGATTCCCGCTCATCAAAATGATCTCTAAGAATACAAATAAAGAAAGTTGGAAACCAAAGATATACTTATACTTTAAAAACAGGTTTTACTTGTATGTAATCTGTTGACTTCTATGCCTCATGATATATTGAGCTAATAAACATGCATATAGAGTATATATATATATATATATATACACACACATATATATATATACATATATATATATATGTATATATATATATATATATATACATATATATATGTATATATATATATATATACATATATATATATATATATATATGCAGGTGTTGCATCCTTCACCTGAGAATCAATGAAGAAACGCATAATTGGTTAATGCAATGATGAGGTAGCAAAAATAACAATTGTCCTAATCAGCAAAAATCCCAAGCACCCAGAAGAAATGTGAATAAAATTCTGCCAAAAAGAGAGACAGACTTTGCCCTCATTCTTTGTTTCGTACCACAAGACAATTCATTATTTTGGAAGCAATTCAAATTCCTGTTTATTTAATATTCCGATTATATTTTTCTCGTTTCCCAATTCTAATGATGTTGGGGAAGCAAGAGAAGTTGGATAAAGTAGGTTAGTATTCTACTTGTAGGGATTGATTTCATTTTCAGCGCTCATCGATGCTCTGGCAGAGAGAGAGAGAGAGAGAGAGAGAGAGAGAGAGAGAGATGAGTAATCTTCTCTAAGAGTATTTTTCTTAACTAGGATTTCTAAATAGAATTTCCAAATTAGCCTAGAAAATTATGAATGAAAAAAAATCCCTTCTACGTTGAATGCTTAAAGGCAACCATGAGTGGCAGAGGCAAAGTGCAGTGGCATTGCCCTATCAAGCAGGACAATGCCCTTGAGACTGACCATATTTACATATGAACAGCACCGACCAAGGAGGGCCGGGCAAAGGCTGCTAATAACTCAGCAGATAGAACTATAGGCTCATCCAAACCTCTCTCCTATAGCTCACAAGGATAGTGAGGTTGCAGTGACCAATGTAACTAACGAGTTTGAGCGGAACTTGAACCCCAGTCTTGCGTTCGCCAGTCAGGGACGTTACAACATCGGCGACCACAACCCTTAGGTTATTCTCATAACTAAATCAACACTATCTCCAGCTCAGGTAGTGCTATGCCACACAGCGTACTTTAAAAGCCAACATGCTCTGCATCTGTGATCGGTTAAGCTGCACCACTGAATGTTTACTTGTTATGTGCACAAGTTTTACAGTGATGGATATAATTGACAAATCCTGGCAGGGTTAATATTGTACCTCTTGTAATTTAATTACAACAGGGTGTTATTTCACTTATCAAATCGGAATTTGCAAAATAATGAGTTTCTAGTTCTTTCTAAGATATTTTTAAAAGGATGACAAGCACCGAACTCTCAAGAAAAGCAAGAACTTACAACAGTAGAACTTGCATTGCCAGTGTCAGAACTACCTATGTATAAGCTTCAATCCCTGCAAAAGCAGTCCACAACAAAGAAGTTATCAGGTACTGAGTTTCTAACTTTCATTTTAACACTTTCCTACGTACTACTCGGGTAATTAGTTTGACGATTTGATAGCAAAATATCTCTACGACAACTGATGTATGAACAATAGCTATAGCCTGCTATAATAAGAACGGGATAACAGATTGAAGAACCCTCTTACTGAACAAGGCAATAACATCTACCTAGAGACAATTGTGGTAGTAAAAGTCTTGCAATAAATCATGATATTATTTCTGAGTGTTTTCAAAGAAAGTTATAAACTGGAATTCTTTTAAAAGGACAACGATAGTGACAAAAATAAGAATTTTAATTAAGAATATGTAAGTATGCAAGTGTGTGTTCTGTTGATGCGTAGGTGCAAGCGTGTTAGTGTGCAAATTTTGATTATCTGTATAATACATTCTGTTTATACTAATTTCTACTTATCTAATTTATACTTTTTTCTGAAGTATTTTTGTCATTGTTGCCACAACATGGAACTTTAGTCAAACGCTTAAATTACTAATACTTGAAGTTAAATATCATTCACAAGCGAATAATGAAAATAAAAGTACTATCATTGGTAAAACCGAAAATCTCATGGCTTGGAAAAATGTAGATTTTGAAAAAATAAAGTAAAGATTATTTTGTTAATAATCTAAAAAAAAAAATTGAGATTTTTGAGTGAACGATGCTTTCCATAAGGGGAAAAAATTTTCATATTTATTTTTGTTACAATCGCAAGAATAGGCTGTGTCTTATGCTGATATTAGTGAACGAGTGCAAGCAAATTAAACCTCAAATCAACTTTAAGATCACTTTCTCGAAAGAATATTTTTTTTATTTCTTCTTCATGGATTAATCTCGAAACTCGACCCTTTGCCCTTGAGAGACGAGTGGTGTTGCTTAATAATCTTCTCTCTGATATAAAAACACACAAACGCAAAACACACGCACACGAGATAAAAAGAAAAAAAATACCACAGCGTCTTTAGACTAATAATAGAATAGTAACACACACGCACGCATAACAGACGAAAAAACACACACACGAGATAAAAAAAAAATACCACAGCATCATTAGACTAATAATAGAATAGTAAAAATGAGTCCGGGTTAAAACATCAATAACTCCATTCTCTTATAGGAAGAGGCCATGTCAAAAGGAGACTAGAATCATTAATTATCCCTTGCTACTCTCAAAAAGTCTCCTGTAGACATTCCATTCATAAGTATTATTAGCTATATATTTTCTTTTACAACGTACTAATATGCTATTCCAGCGGCCTTATTGGGCAGGAAACCATTTATGATTACATTTAATGGCAGCAGCCCAAGGCATACTAGTTGATCTTGGGCACTGTTGCATAATTTTTACCTAATGGATGGGCGTGCGTCTTCCGTCGCGCTCTTCACTACACATA
>NC_090762.1:44836463-44838963 GCF_036898095.1 Palaemon carinicauda | reverse complement strand
ACTCTTCTCTCAGGATGCCAACAAAAGGGTTTCGAAAATAAAGAATAAAAAGAAACGTAATCTCGAATATTTTACGTACTTAATGAATATTTCTAAAAACAGTAGGGATCGCAGAGGTATATGTTGAAAAAAATAGAGATTTTTTTTCTAAGTCATTATGAACGGAGGCCAGGAGCGATAACAACAAATCATATTAATGGCACAGAAAGGATAATTACGTTAAAAAAAATCCCCCTTGAATTGTACCTGATATTCTATTTTACCTTTTAGTGAAATAAAATGGAAATGATTTCATTACCACCGCAGGTAACATCTAAGGTATAAACTGTAGACAATACCATACATACAGTTAAAACTTAAACTTATCTTATTCGATAACTTAAGAAGTATTACAAACTCATAATTATCATGAATTTACTCCCTAATTAGTACTCCAAAGGCAGTATCTGCATAACCTAAAGCAGGCTTCCAAGAATCAGGAATTTCAGTTATTCACGGATATAACTTCGTATCACTCCATCCGAGAGAGTCTCAGAGAAGACACATACTTTTTCTTTACTTCTTCATCCTATCTTTGATGATAATCATGAGCGCTTCTGGGAACTTCAAGGAGAGTCACGTCTAAGGCTAATTTCACAGCACTCGGCGCCCATTTCAATTTTTTTTTCTTACTTTCAAGTTTCGTGGGTTCGTTTTAGAAATGCTTTCCAGGGAGGCCATGTAGCCTGGAAATCCTTTAACATTCCTACCTTTAAATATTTCGATTGGTGAGCGTTAGGAAAACACTACGAATTGAAAGAGAACAATGGGGGTTATTTTGTAATGTGATATCTCTTCAATGGAAGGTGATATCTGCTTACTGAAAAGAGACTTATGGCTACATTCTGTTTAAAAATACATTTAAATTTGTATCTTTTATACTGAAATTCCTTAATGCTCCTTTCTGTTAGAATAAAATCAAATGCCTACAATAACGCCCTATCGTATCCCATTACACGACTATACTTCTTCATTATTCCACAAAACAATTCATTTATTTCTCACTATCTTCACCTATACCCATGAGCAGTCCCTGCTTCACCACCTGAGACCAATGAAAATTAAAACTCACATATTTGACCAAAAGGTACACAAAGGTTGACTTCCATACATCTGAAAAAAATGTTGCCGACTACAATCTACCATGTAGCAATACAAAAACCTTCCAGAGATCGCTTACGAATACAAAAGACATTTGTGAAAACATGCAGGGGTGCTAGCGTGTAGGTATATCTATACTTGTGTCTGTATCCATTGGTATCCGGGGATAACAAAGCACGATTTTGTCACACAATTTCATCGCTGATTTTGAAATTTGTGGGGAAATATAAGACTGTCGAACATGCATCTTGAAATAACAGCTGACGAGTTCACACCTCGAATACCGTCTTCCGATTTGTTTATAAACAAACGGTTGTTCGTGGCATGTTGTTTATCAACAATAGTCAATTTCATCAATGCTATCTTTTGAAATATTTCCCAAAGCATTCGCGTAGCGTGCACGCTCTCTCTCTCTCTCTCTCTCTCTCTCTCTCTCTCTCTCTCTCTCGATGATATCAAGGGACAAAGATCAAGGCCAGGGATCCAACTGGGCATTCAGTGCCTTGCCTTTAGTTAAAAAAGTTTTGACCTTTTATATTAAATATGTTTTCATGAGTAATTTTCAATTAAATATATACTTTAAAAAAATCTGAAAAAAATCCTTATTATTGCAACCAAAAATATTTGAAATAATTTCTTATTACAATTACTAATTTTCTCAGCCACCTTAATACGTCTCATAATAGCACAAAATGTCAATATAACTTTGTTACGTTATCATTTGTACATTAGTCATACGTAACGTAACGAACGGAAGCTCATCAGCATAACTGCTCGCCAGCTATTCATCAAAAACCCGAAAGGAGGACAGAAGACAAACGGCTAAAAGTTTTTCTGTTCTTTATGACCGTAGCTCAAAACACTCCTATTTTTTTTTCTCTCTCTCTCTCTCTCTCTCTCTCTCTCTCTCTCTCTCTCTCTCTCTCTCTCTCTCTCTCTCTCTCTCTGGAGGATATTTGCTTTTTATTCTTCATAAGTATGTGCTTCTATATAGAGAAAGAATACAACAACGACCGGTAGGGTCTAATTACCCAGCTCTGGATCCAAAAGGTTACTCAGTAGGCTACGTAACATCAACAACAACAGCAACAATAATAACCACCTCTAGAAACGATCCCAGCTGAGAGAAGGTGTACACTCAAGTTATAATTCAGAAGTTCACTACCAATATATCCAATGTCTCTTATGGACTAAACGTGCATTATGTCAGTGGAAGTCAGTCGATTGTGGTGAAAGGCTAAAGGCTACAACCTACAATATTTTGCTGAAAATCAAGAAATCAGTTTATGGTTACATTCTGAAGTAAAAATATTCTAATAATAAAGATAATAGTGATAACATTAATAATAATGAGGTAGAC
>NC_090762.1:44796463-44831463 GCF_036898095.1 Palaemon carinicauda | reverse complement strand
GTCATCCCCTCCATTAACCCTACCAGAATCCGTTTAAGAACATAGAAGACTCACTACTAACATAAGAATTGGACAAACCTGGAATTTCTAACTATAAATAAAATGCGAGAAGTCTTTCTCTTCAAAAATGTGAGCGCGTTTTCGTAAAACATAAACGACCAGTGTCCTCTATCGTATTTCGATATTCGGGGTCCTCTCGACTTATTCGTTTCTCTCATCTCGATCAAGATACACGATCGCATCATCAATAATATCCACATTCTCGTGAATTGCTTATACCTTTTCTCTATTTCCTGCATTCACCGTCGTCCTGCACGAGTGTGATATCGATCAGCACCATTAAAACATTTAATTTATCAATATTTACAAACGCAGTCTCATCATAATATTCTGTTGTTTTTTCATCCTAAGATAGATACTTCCAACATCTTTAAAAAGATGCTTAGGAATATAAAATTCACAAAATAGCCAAACAAATATGATGTATATTTCATATTCATATGTCATCAGTTATAAAATATCGATACATCTTACCATTTATCACACAACATTTACGTCCTATAATGAAAAGAAGCGGCATAAAACTCGGACTTCTCTAATATTCTAACTTACATTTTATTTTTATATATATATATATATATATATATATATATATATATATATATATATATATATATATATATATATGAATATACATACATACATACATATATATATATATATATATATATATATATATATATATATATATATATATATATATATATATATATATATATGTGTGTGTGTGTGTGTAAGTATTAAACAAAAAAATTCTAAAATATTTCAAAGTCAGTAATGATGTTAAAATAGGTAAGTTTTAATATAAACTGTAAAGGTAGACTTATTTCAACCTGTTTAACAAATGTATTAGGAAAAAAGTTTGAACTTCTGATGATTAACCGATTCAACCGCCAGTTATTGCCATGATTTCACCAAAATTCCCAGATATCAATGTTACTAAGTTCCCCGTAACATTAAATCCAACCATATGCAAGATCTAATCCCCTTTTACATTCACGATAGCAATTTTTTTACATAAACTTTAACACCGTCAATATTCAAACGATAAAAAGGGATACTCAAAAATTGTGATTTTTCTTCCACATGATCATCTTCAACATTAAAAAGAAATGCCCTTAAACAAGTCAATTACTATATTTACAACAATTCATCTCCCCCGTCATTAAGTGTTAACATCAAGAAGACAAAATGAAATAGAATACCATTTACACGTATCATTATTATTAATTTTCCCCCAGCAGGAAATATCGTAGAGATAAACGATCATCTATAATTATCGGTATATTAATACTCCCAGCATTAACACCCTCATCATGAAAACGACACCAAAACGAGACACAGAACAGGGTATATCGTGATTTAATATATGCCGCATAAAGCCTCGTATCATGCTACATGCGCATTAGTATGCACCCCAGCGGACCCTCTCCTAAGTACGCCAGAAATTGGAGAATTGTTACTGAGACTCCACAGTTTCTCACAACTAATGTTGCTTAAATGGAATGGACCTTGGGTTACTTGCGGTCTGATCTCTCTTGCATATGTTTTAGTATTCGTCTCACGGTATATGACTGGGAGGAATACGAAACACATGTGCATGCAGGTTCAATATGATTTCAAATACATCATTGCACATACACTGTGCATTCAATAAGGTGTATACTCACAAACAAATATGTATATATATATATATATATATATATATATATATATATATATATATATATATATATATATATATATATATATATATATATATATATATATACACACATATATATATATATATATATATATATATATATATGTGTGTGTGTGTGTGTGTGTGTGTGTGAGTATGTGTGTATACACATAAGAAAGACAGATATTGATACAAATACGTCATCTACTCCAGTAGGGTGACCAACGTAGCAGATTTGCGACATGAAATCTTTTGAACAATTTTTCACATGCAATACATAACCAACATTTCTTCAAATTTTTCTACAATGGTTTTCTCACTTCAATGAAAAAAGAAATTCTGCCTTCTGATCATTGATGCTATATTGGCCTTTCCTTTGGCAACTGTTTTGAATTGGATTATAAGGAATGTTTCGAATGTCTTTCCTTGCTCTCCTATTCCATAAGCTGTCTTATCCTACATTAAACTTAGTTTGATAAAAAGCTAATTCTTCTTAAGTCCATGAATTTACTCAGGCTAAAAACTGCGGTTTCATCTTACAAAATCTACCAAACTCGTTCACTTGCTTGCTATTCTATTCAACATAAAACCACTGACTATATACCCAAGTAGAACACTTTCTTCTGACAGCCTCATCCCATATATTAAGTCTCGAAAAATATAAAATTACGATGGAGCTTAGCTGTGACCGCTTTGGGTTACTTTGATATTCGAGATCATGAAACTGACAAGCAAATTTAATTCAAGAAAAAAAAAGAACGGTCTTGAATCGCACTAATATATTGAAAACATATATTTGTAAATAGGTATGGTTTTGAATTAAGGTTTAACTTTACCATCTCTGCTATATCGCTTTAATTTCTTTTGCAATATTTCTTCAAATGTGAAGCCTAAAATAATAGGCACAATTATAGAGATAATGATTTACTACACTAGGGCAGCCTACGAAATTGGTGCTATGAAGTGTATAAAAATGAACAAATAACAATAAACGAAACGAAGTAATTTAAATTAGACACAATTTAAATATTTTTAGAGACATAAGCCATTTGACTCACCAAAATCAAGCATAAACTTAAGAAATTAAAGTTTTCTAAAAACTGAAAGTACGTCTCAGCGGAAATTATATGAATATAAAAAATAAAACAACTCAGGGAGAAAGTTATTTAAATAAGAGAGGGGTGAACAAGAACTCGGTTTCAAGGGTGGTTTAAAATCATCTCATGAATTTCAAGGAGGGTTTAAAAGTATCGCATGATACTTGTTAGGTAATAGGTTGGCCCGGGCACAAGCCACCCGTTGAGATACTACCGCTTGAGAGTTATTGGGTCCTTTGACTGGCTAGAGACAGTACTACATTGGGGACCTTTTCTCTGGTTACGGTTCACTTTCCCTTTGCCTATACATATACCGAATAGTCTGGCCTATTCTTTATATATTATCCTCTGTCCTCATACACCTGACAACATTACGATTAGCAAACAATTCTTTTTCACCCAAGGGACTAACTACCGCACTGTATTTTTTCAGTGGCTACTTTCCTCTTGGCAAGGGTAGAAGAGACTCTTTAGCTATGGTAAGCAGCTCTTCTAGGAGAAGGACACTCCAAAATCAAACCATTGCTCCCTAGTCTTGGATAGTGCCATAGCCACTGTCTTGGATTAGAGTTATCTTGCTTGAGGGTACACTTGGGCGCACTATTCTGTCATATTTCTCTTCCTCTTGTTTTGTTAAAGTTTTTATAGTTTATATAGGAAAACTTTTTTAATGTTGTTACTCTTCTTAAAATATTTTATTTTTCATTGTTTCCTTTCCTCACTGGGTTATTTTCCCAGTTTGGGGCCCCAAGGCTTAAAGCATCCTGCTTTTCAAACTAGGGTAGCTTAGCAAGTAATAATAATAATAATAATAATAATAATAATAATGAATAGCAGAGGTAAGGAACAGGACAAAGCGCAATACCCCTCTTCATCAAGCTAGGACAAGGGAAGCCCAGGTAATCGCGGCTGATTACGCAGCAGGCAGATCTACACCCAAAACCCTCATCCTTACCTGACATGGAGGGTGAGGTCTCAAACTCCTGTCCAATAGACAGTGACGTTTCCAATAGGCTGCCACCTTTTTCCGACATAAAAAAAGGGGAAGGCAGTAATGAGGAATAAGGGATCCCTTAGGCAAATGTATCTCATTAACAACAATCGCTAGAGGTCTTTGGAATAGAAACTGCTAATAACCAGAACAAGAAATTTAGGGGACACATCAATAATACTTTACACGTAAATATTCCAGGTGCTGTCAAGGCTTTGGAAAGTTATCAGCTATACCATATAAAGAGGATTTCCTATAATACTTTACAATAGCATGATTAAAAGATTTCCTATAATACTTTAAAATAGCATGATTAAAAGTATGGTTAAAAGGATAAAAGACAACCCTTTAGAATTGCCTTGCAGATTACAATATTGCCATTTAAAGAGTTCTTTTATAAATCATGTTTAGTACTTACAAACAGGATTCTTCACTGGTTACTGAATCAACATTTCAATATACTGGAAGTCATGTGCATGTTTTTTCAGAGTAAAAACTCAAAAAGAAATACTATCATAAAGTACTGTACACTCATTATCCAGACATTCTTTTCCTCTCACAAAAATAATACCTACAATAATAATCTTCTTATTGAATAACCTACCTTTGGCCTAGGTTTGTCTGTCTGATTGTTCCATTCTTAACCAAGAAACGTTTTCTCATAGCTCATCCTAACATTTTCTTCCAGATTTGTGTTTCACTTGTTGGCAAAATATACTCTCACCGTTGGTTTACATATACTTTCAAGGACACAAGTAAGCTTTTCTAAACAAATCCTTTAAGAAAATAAGACTCCTTTAATGATGGATCCTCACTTCAATAACTCGAACCTCCCCACCAAAAAGAAAACAATGCATTGTAAATTTCCGTCTTAATTTGGCTCCCGCTGCTCTCGCTGCAATAACGTGCATCAAAACATTCTCATTCTTTCTCACCTTCCGAGGTCATCAACCTTCTTCCTGTGTTCTCATTACTGGCCGAGGCGAGAGATATACGCTTGAACTGCTTAATAAAATCTATCTTTACTATTGCTATCATTTCTATTATCATTATGATCATCATTATTATTACAAGTGAACATTGATGTGGATCGAGGGTAAGGGAAACAAGTGATGCGTGAAAAATAGGAATATGGTGAGAACAATTTTCATATAAAAACAAATAAAATATACCAATACATAAAAATAACAGTTTATTAAAGTTCAATAAATTACATGCAATGGCATTAAAGCTTCAAAAGGAATGGAAAAAAATATAGGCATCAATAATACTGTAAGAATAACTGTTCCACAATTCTACAATGCAAGGCATTGGACAACCTGAATAGCACGATTATCTTAAATTTACAACTATTATTTTTTAATTACAATCGCGATGAAGATTTTGTTTTGGTTCCTGTATGCTTGTTAGCAGGATTGCACTAAATTGTTACTTGTGTATTGATGCTTACGAAATTTTAACAGTTGAGAACCATTAGTTGAATCAAGTAATCATACTTTTATGGGATCAGAAGCTTGATAAGAGACTTTTTTTTTCTTTAATGGGAAGTGTGATTATGTTTGAACTTTATTATAAAATCTAGGCGGGCAACAACCCTACACTGGATCTGCTGATGTTATTCAGCTTTGGGTCGCAAATGGGGACCCAATAGTTGCAGCTTTAAGCTGAAAGTTAGGAGAGGTTGGAAGAAAAGGGATAAGAATGTAGAAAAAATATCAGTTATTCATTTCTTGTAATGTTTTCATTTCCTTGTTTCCTTTCCGTGCAGGGCTATTTTTTCCTGTTGGAGCCCTCCCTTGGGTTTATAGCATCTTGCTTTTCCCACTAGAGTTGTAGCTTAACTACTACTACTACTACTACTACTACTACTACTACTACTACTACTACTACTACTACTACTACTACTACTACTACTAATAATAATAATAATAATAATAATAATGATTAAATTAAAGCCCCTTGGGGTTTGGGGTGGGTCTGCCGTGCTTCAGTGGAGGTTTGTAGGCTACGACCACTAGGGTTATCAATACGTACTGATGCGATCAAAATGACAAAGCCATTCTTTTTTATACTTTAGTTTTATAAGTAAATTCATTTCATGTGCCAATGAATCCTCTGTGGATTTAGTTTGTCTATAGACGACTGGCGAAATCTAACCAAGGTCCTTTGCGTCAATAGGCGTAGGAGGAGGAGATGAAATTTCATCTAAAAACATGTAACACACATTCAACTGCAACCAAGACATCTATTCAACATTTTCTTCAGCATATTTACAAATGAACAAATTCTTAAAGCTTCTTCCACTATTTTCCTTTTTTTCAGCATATTTACAAATGAACAAATTCTTAAAGCTTCTTCCACTATTTTCCTTTTTTTCAGCATATTTACAAATGAACAAATTCTTAAAGCTTCTTCCACTATTTTCCTTTTTTTCAGCATATTTACAAATGAACAAATTCTTACAGTTTCTTCCACTATTTTCCTTTCTTTATTTCTTTTTTTGGCACTTACAGTATTTATAGAAACATTTTGTATATAACATTTTGGAAATTTGACAATTTCACGTTGAATTGCTTTTATAATTCTTATTAATTTCAAAGAATCCTACCAGAGAATATTTTTTATATTTATATATATATATAAATATATATAAATATATATATAATATATATACATGTGTATATATACATATATATAAATATGTATATATATACATATATCTGTGTGTGTATGTGTGTGTATGAACAGCCAAAAAAATAATATATAGTTGAAATTTATAAAGACCGATACAGACGCAAGAGAAAGAGAATGAAGCTGAGAATTAATTAACTTGGAAGATGTCGAAAGAGGAGAGATCTGACAGTGTGCTGATCTTTAATAAGCGCAGTCGGGGGAGATTTGATGGTTGTCTTATTGGAGGATAGCAGTATTGCTAACATACAGAATTTCCATTTAACCGAATGGGTCCATTTCAAAGGGATTCCAACATGCATATGTCGTGTATGTATGTATGTATATATATATATATATATATATATATATATATATATATATATATATATATACATATATGCATGTATATATATATATATATATATATATATATATATATATATATATATATATATATATATATACACACATGTACATATATACATACATACACACACACACACATATATATATATATATATATATATATATATATATATATATATATACAGTTATATATATATATATATATATATATATATATATATATATATATATATATATATATATACACAGTTATATATATATACAGTATGTATATGTGTGTATAACATATATATATATATATATATATATATATATATATATATATATATATATATATATATATATATATATATATACACACATATATATATATATATTATACACACATACATGTGTGTAAAACTTACAGAAACACATAATGCTCAAATGCAATAAACCACAAGAAAAATTGAAAATACCGTGTGCGTCCTGACTAGTCTAGACTTTACATCAAGATAATGTCGTACAGATGAAACTAGCCATGATTCACACAATATTTTCAATTCTCCTGTCGATTATATATATATATATATATATATATATATATATATATATATATATATATATATATATATATATATATATATATATATGTATATATATATATATATATATATATATATATATATATATATATATATATATAATAAAGATCTAGAAGTGCTTGGATAAATTGAGGGAAACGTGTTGGAAAACTGGGACATTGATATCCAAGACACGCAGTAGTTCGAAAATGAATGGCGCAGTATATGTAAAGGGATTAAATCTACTTTTGATGAGCCTTCAGGTTCTGTGCACGAGTCGACGAACATCACGGAAGTTTTCACTGCTGTGTTGTTTTCTCAGAAGCCATTAATACTAGTTAAGGGAAACACCTTTTATGTTAATCCATATATGTATATGAATAATAAAATCTGTCATTGGACACAATAATTCTAAGCTCTAAAAAAGTCATTAAATTCTTAGTATTTTAATTGATAAAGCCATAGTCTATTTTAAAATTTAAGTTTTATTTTAAATCACAATCAATTTAGTTCGTCTTTGGTGTGAAATCAAGAACAAACTATATAATTCTATTGAATTTTATAAAATAATTGCAGTATTAATCAATATAAAAACCTAACACTCTTCAGACAAAAATATATGAACATGAGCAATTGAATTTAAATAACGGTTTCAAACATAAAAATGAAATATCAACTTCAGCCAACAATAAATGGAAACGACACAACCAATCAACTAAGACATGAAAACTTCAAATTTTAAAAACAAAGCCCCTAAACACTGCAGACTCTATGACTGCCAAAGACTTCTTCCGCAGATGAAGACTACAGTCTTGGCATTATTCCCAGAAAAACATCCCGAGGTAAAGAAATTAAGACTTGATTACTTGCTTCCGAGAAAACAGCTATGTTTTCGGAATGCATCTCGCACAAACTACATTCTCACATGATCTTGGGGGAGGAGGGTGAGTGGGTCAGGTGGGGATTGGGGATGAGGGTAAAGGATGAGACAATTATGTTGTCTCAGTAAAAATCAATGCGGAAAAAAAGCCTTTCCACCACAGCGCTTAATTTCCTTCTTGAAGGGGAAGTATTATGCATAAACATTACTGAATTAAGTAAAAACTTGAGAGAAAAATGAGATATGAATATTAATATTTCCCGACTAAGTAAACATAAAGAAGGAATATGATGTGGTAAGTATAAGCGAGCTAAGACAAAATTTACATATAAAAGACGATGCAAAAATATATGCTTTAAATGTTGCTAAATAAAATCTGACGAAGAAAATGAGATGTATGTCAAGGTTGGTTGTCATTGCAAATAATCCACGTCAACACGATTAACACCGGCGTAAATAACAATTCAACGTAACAAGATATTCATAAACTCGCTGAATACCTGTAATCTTACTACTCTCCTGTCATTAATATTTCTTTTCTATTAAACATTTCAAATTGCCAGTCTACACACCTTCAGAATATTTCTAAGTATTGACTAACATTCTGCATTGTCTTAGAAAGCGAGTACTAGACAAAACTGTTCATAGATTCAGTATTTTATCATTCTAGATTGCAGAGCAACGGAATATTTTGTTGTACATATTGAGTCCTTCGATACCCACGCCCCAGGAGACAATGCAGTTATGCCCGGCCTAGGAGGATTATGCAGTTTCCCAAAGCTGCCTCTCATAGTTAGGACCAACTTCCGTCGATAACTTCTCCCAACTTGGGTTTCACTTATACTCCTTTCGAGAAACTTCAGAAAACACAAATCCTTAGGTGTTAACGAGTTCTCCTTTCTGGCCGGATGCTGCATTATACTCTTCATTACTACTGTACATACTTCACAGAGTATTTTTTAAATAACAGCCACGAGTCCCTTGGGAAGAAATGAACGCCAATCTACATTTCACATTCAATTATGTCGGTGATATGTAAACGATTACTGAAATTTTAATTATTTGGCGTAAGTCTCGGTGGGACCAACTAAAAGTCATAAAAATAATAATACTGTAATAAATAAAAACCATAATGACAGTAATTGATTGAATTATTTAAAGTTTTCAGGCATCCTGACATCTAAGGTCATTGACGCCGATATCATTTAGATCATATATATATATAAAAAAAATTAAAGAACGTTCAATTAAAACCATAAAAAAGTTGAATGTCATTATAAAAGTTAGATAGTTTTCAAAAGACCTGCTTCTGAAATAAATCTAAAAATGCCACTTGCATAGTAGGACACATCATGTCCAAGATTCTTGGCAAGGATGAACCTGCCATCCTCACCTCGAGCCTCAAACAAATATCTATTCCTTAAGTTATTATAATTGGGACATTCGGTCAACAAATACCTCACTGTTAGAGGTACTAAACAGTCGTCACAATACGGTTGGTGTTGGCCCTTCAGCAGAAACTCGTGTGTCAACCGAGTGTGACCAATTAATGACAGCAACTATAAATTCACCAAATTATCACGAAAGATGTAACAAAACCAATATATAAAAACTAAATTAAACCGAAAAACATCAGGTAGTGTTCGGCTATAAAGCCCCATTACAAATTAATGAAAACAAACAAAGAGAACAACAACAATTACATCAGTATATCCCCTGACCTACTTTCCCTCCCACCTTTTCCAAATATGCATCGATGTAAGAACCATCTAAAAGACCAGGGTGGAAACACCTCAGCATCGTTCTTATATCTTTTAATCTTCTCCCTGGATGACAGAAACAGTGTCACTCTTTTTGGCCCTCAACAAGTATGGACGTGAAAGAGGTAGCAAACAACACAGAAATTCCATCAACAAACATTCATTGTGGTAGCCAATGTGGTAACGTCCCTAACTAGTGAACGCCAGACTGGGGTTGAAGCCCGCTCAAATTCGTTAGTTTCTTTGGTCACTGCAACCTCACCATCCTTGTGAACTAAGGATGGGGGGTTAGGGGTGCCTATAAGTCTATCTGCTGGGTCAATAGCAGCCATTGCCTGGCCCTCCTTGGTCTCCTAGCTTGGGTGGAGTGGGATTTCAGTGCTGATCATATATATATATATATATATATATATATATATATATATATATATATATATATATATATATACATATATATATATATATATATATATATATATATATATATATATACAGGTATATATATATATATATATATATATATATATATATATATATACATATATATATACATATATATATATATATATATATATATATATATATATATATATATATATATATATATATGGACAGTCTTTAACAGTCTTTAAGGCATCGCCCTTCTTGATAAGGCAATGTCACTGTCCCTTGCCTCTGCCATTCATTAGTGACCTTTAAACCTCCAAAGAGGATTGTAGTGGATTACCGACCAGCATCCACTTACCAAGATCCAACGATGAGTCTTTTACTTAATGCCATCAATATTCTCATTTCACATTGCGAACTTCCGTGTTCATCCGGGCTCTTGCAAAGAAGCGAACAACTTCTAAGGAAAAATCTTTTAATATGCAAAGTATTCTTGCTTTTCACAATACTAGTGAATGTGTATGTTTGAATCGATTACTTATCATCTCATGTAATGTTAATATTTACTCTAGTCATAAAAAAAAACCAAAGAAAAGAGATAAACTCATGAGTTAGCTCTAAAGTATATACAGACCTTGTGCAGTTAATTAGGAACTTGAGATTTTGTATGGTTAAAATTTTAAAAGGTCGAAGATGATTCAATTAATAATTTGGCATTTTCATATTAAACATTATGAGGTATGGTTAAAAATCAATAACAAGAAATATGAGGGAACGCTAAAGCATTTGCTCAAGTGGAAAACAGATAAGTGATATGCGTTGGGAGAAATGGTGTCGAAATTATTCTCAGTCATATGGAACGGGTAAAATATTTAGAATAATAATTTTTTAGGGGCAATATATTTGAAAAATATTTTAATGTCACAAAAATATCACGAACCGAAATATAATTAGCATGAATAAGTTTTTGTTCTTCAAATAATGTTAAATTTAGACGAAAGAAAAGGCGTAAGAAAAAGTGCCAATCAATAATTATATAACGTGTCGCATCTACAGTACTGTGTATATAGACAAGACAGACTGAAACCTTGGCAAATGTTTATTGCAAACAATTATATTTATTTTAGATAACAAACAGTTCCTATTCCTTATTCCTAAATCCTTCATATCAGTACTACTTCGTTGAGATCATTGGTTTAAAAATACATGGACGCCACACCAAGTTCTTAGCCATGGATACAGGAAACTCTACATACAGCTATAGGAAGATGTAAACTATGTAAACAAGCGAACAAACGATAGCGTCTGTAAAACACCACTACTCAGAGAGAGAGAGAGAGAGAGAGAGAGAGAGAGAGAGAGAGAGAGAGAGAGAGAGAGAGAGAGAGAGAGAGAGAGAGAGAGAGAGAATTACATACAAAAAAAGACCATTCGAAACTTGAAAGCACTCCAACTGTTATAGTTCATTATCGCGTTTCAAATTCGTTTCATATTCTTTTTTTTTCGTAGAGGATTCAACAAAGCCACTATTTTACCGGCCAAACTAGCATAGTCTATGGCCGGTTCACACTACTATTCATAACAAATCTGAAGTTCAATTCTTAATGGTTAATGGTTCTTGCGATTCCTTTCTTTTAAAAATACCTGACTTGCAAAATTGAGTTCCAGATTTCCTTTTCCATAAAGTAACATCCGCTTTTTCTCAATTACTACCATTTTCTTGAAATTTTCAATATTGTTATCTTAATATAATTGTAATTACCATCATTGCCATTACTTATATAGTTTTATTTAAACCAATTTTCATTTAAAGATTAAATCAGACACGTCCTTAAACCCCTCTTTACATCCTAATTGCAGAGTAACGTTATATTCCAATCAATGGATCGGTCTCGCCGACAAGAAGACTAATGTTATTGTTGGATAAATTGAGCCCATTGATGCCCACGTCCCGGAGGACAAATACAGTTATACCCAGCCTCGGAGACAATGAAGTTTCCCAAAGCTGTCACTCCCCTAAGTCTAAACTTCCATCTACAACTTCACCTAACTTGATTCGAACTTAAACTCCGTCTCGAATACTTTAATTAAGTCTACAAAACGCTGCAACGTTCGGGTGTTTCATTTCCTCTAAGATGTTGCAGAATTTGAGGAATAATATTATTCACTATGTCATACTAAAAGAACAGTGATTTTTATAATGTTCTATATGTAAGTATTAACAATACTACGGAAGTTAGGTCGGCATCTCAAAATCATTACTTTTGATGGCAAGTATCAAACCTTGACCTCTTAACCACGTCCATACGACGTCAACCGAATTTCATGAAAATATGAAAATGGTAATCGGAAGGACTAAGATGACAAAATGAAATTGAATTCATTATAAAGCATGATACTAAGTAAATCCAAAAGACATCAGCATACCGTTTCTGATAGAAACAGCCTACAGTGAAGTCCAAAAGAGAGATAACAACACAGCATTCATAATCTCTCTCTCTCTCTCTCTCTCTCTCTCTCTCTCTCTCTCTCTCTCTCTCTCTCTCTCTCTCAACAGCATTATGAGAAACACCCTACAAATAGGGGAAGAACTACTTCCTCATCATCTTTATATCTTTCAATCATCTCCGCAGATGGGACAAACGCTGCTCCTCCTTTCAGCCATTAACGAAGGGGACGACAACGCGGAAATTGCATCAGCAAACATTCATTGCCCAGCAAAGTCGATTTAAGTGGATTATCGTCTAGCATACACTTACGAACATCCCCCAATTTGTCCTCTAATTAACGCAATGTATATTCCCATTCCACATTATGGGCTCATGCCTTTCAAGCCCATCATGGAACTAACATTGACAAATAAAAATTATTCCGAATACCTTTTTTTTCTAAGGATTTTATCTTCCCACGTGAAAAAAAAAAATTAAATTGTTCACATACTTCGCTTTATTTAGCCTATGCTATACATTAATGAAAGAAAATAATGAAGCATAAGAGTATATAAACATGTTAAATAATAATAATAATAATAATAATAATAATAATAATAATAATAATAGTAATAATAATAATTATTATAATAATAAAAACAACAATAAAACTAGAGCTATCACTCAGATGGTAGACAAGAGTTTTTTAATAAATTTCTGAAACAAAGTCAACTGAGACACCCACTCAAAGATATTCCACCATAATCATCCAGTTGGTTTTGTTCAGAGAATAATGCTATTCTCTTTAAAGTATCGTTACATCATACGGAGGAAAATATAAAAATAACTAACGATAAAAACAGTAGGAATACCCTCTGGTTACAGAACATAACGAAATTTTTTCAAAAAAGTTTTCAAGGAAAAAACTATAGTATTGTATAAAAAATAAAGCATTATTGCAGAGAAACGTAAAATACTTCGAGAAATTTACCGGAAAAAATAATCAATGTACTGTACATAATGGTTGCAAAATACATCAAACATAAAAAAAGAGAGAAACGTTTCCATAACTTCGTACAGTTGGCTTCCTTAATTCCGGTACATTTCACGGGAAGCCAAGGAGACGACAGCGTACCGGAATTAATAAAGCCAACTGTACCTCATTACGTAACACAATGGCTGGGAAAAGTCAACCTGTAACTGACTAGATAAGGCCAACAATAGTTCACAAACGCAGAGCACCTGATCTTCAAGTTCCTCTATCAGGCTAATGTTCAGGAAAGCGGCATTTCGCGGCAGCTTGGAATCTAGGAAAAAACCGTTTATATAGAATTATAGCGAAGGTGGATGGACTGTATCAATGATGCCTTCGATCAAAGGGATTAACCGGTGATGAAGTGTGGGAAAAAGGTAGATGGAGAAAGCTGGCCAAAAACACTGGCCCCACACAGAAGTGGGAAAAGATGCAGACAAAGAAGAGGAAGAAGATAAAATTATAGCGGAACACATGAAAATTATTATTATTATTATTATTATTATTAAAAGTGATTGCTGCCTCAGTGGCGTTAATCTTGTAATTAACTTTTTCTATTGTTCTTATTATCTTCTTCTCTTCATTTGAACAATCCGTCAGTAACTGGGAAAGGGACATATCAATAGGAAGGTGATGAAGACCATATCATTCACAATTTGTCTTTAATATATCACAACACATTGTAAAAGTACAGATAATATGTACAAAGTATAAAACACTATCACAATGTTAGTGCACACAAAGTAATTGTCACTTTTATACAAAATTTATATCCTTCGACTCAACCGGTTTCGAGCAGTGAGAAGGTTTTCTGCTCATTGTCAAGAGTGAACTGAAATGCAGGTGTTGTTTTGATGGCTTATATACGGAGTCCTGCTACGAGATTCCATCTTCACTGGTTAAGAACCGCCCTAGGGCGGAGACCGTTAATCCTATTGGGTGTTGGCCTCTGCCTCGCCGGGATGTTTGGTGGGATTACTGGCTCTGGTTCTGTCAGGAGATAATCCCTGTTTTGACCTTCAGCTATATCAGTCCTGTCATAGTTGTTATTGCCTGGACTATTGTTGATAGTGGACCTTATACATGTTGGCAATAAGGTCCCTTCTTGCGTGGTGTTGAGGTTAGGTCTTTGTTGTTGAATAAAAATAGCTTCCATTATCCGGAGACGTCTACTGTCAGGGGCATGGCCGATGATTGTTACATTTTTCACTATATGCTCCCTTGTTGTCATGAAATTATGTTTTTGGAGGCAATGCATTTTTATTGCACCCTGTTGCACGTGGCAAGATAATCTCTTAGAAAGACGCATCGTCGTCATCCCGATGTAGGTGCCAGGACATTCCTGGACGGGGCATTTATATCGGTACACTACGTTCGTCTTTTTCAAGTCATCTTGCATGGCGGGGGCAGGGTTGTTTTTCATTATCAAGTCTCGTGTTTTTGCTGATTGGTAATAAATTATGAGGTTGATTTCAGTATCCTCTGCCGTGGCAAAAACGTTGTTTTTTATTATATTTTTCATAATCTTTTCTTCTTCGTTGTAGTTTACGCTCATAATGCCTTTATAGTAAAGATTTATTTTTGCTGGCGTGTTGGTATCATTAGAGCCTTCATTCTGGTACCATTTCTCGATTTCTTTTTTAATATGCCGATTAATGTCTTTATTCGTGAAGCCATTATTCACCAGAATTTTAGTAACTCTGTCAAGTTCCTCGTGGGTGCCTCTCCACGAAGAACAGTGAGAAATGGCTCTCCGAATAAAAGCCTTAATGGTGGCAGTTTTATACCGACTAGGGCACTCACTGTCACCATTCAGACATAGGCCGAGATTCGTTGGTTTTACGTACACCGAGGTACTAAAACTATCATTGCTTGTTTCTACAAGGACATCAAGGAAGGGGAGACGTCCTTGGAGGCTGTGCTCTAGGGTGAACCTGAGCGAGCTGCATTCCTCGAAAATTCGGCGAAGTTCTTCTATGCTCTCCTGATTGGCCGTTTTTATGAAAGTATCGTCAATGTAGCGTACATAGAGGTCTGGTTTACTGATTTTTCGAAAAACTCTCTCCTCGACTACTCCCATATAGAAATTAGCAAAGAGGACGCCTAAAGGGGACCCCATAGCGACTCCATCTTTCTGAATAAATATATGGCCCTTATGGGTAGTGAAAGGGGCTTTCTTGGTGCATATTTCTAATAGTGCACGGAGAGAGGCCTCGGGGATGTTGAGGGTGGGTGTCGTTGTATCCCTATAAACTCTGTCCATTATGAATTTTATTGTTTCATTCACGGGAACGTTAGTAAATAGGGACTCGACATCCATGGAGGCAATAACTCCGTCACTTGTGGAATTTCTCAGTTTTTCTAGGAATTCTGCTGATGATGTCACACAATATTTATTGGGGATATAGGGTGTGAGTAAGGTGTTCAGTCTCTTAGCAAGCTGGTATGTAGGGGCAGGGCACTGGCTGATAATAGGCCTGAGAGGGTTCCCTTGCTTGTGCGTTTTTACATTTCCGTATAAGTAGCCGAGCCCAAAATCACCTGAAATAGGTGGCAAATGGACGGCGTTGGTGGCAGCATTAATGGTTTGTATAATGCTGTTTGCTTCCCTCTTGATATCCTCAGTGGGGTTGCGGGACAATCGTTCAAATTTTGAGGTATCAGCCAAAATTTGATCTAGTTTCTCATGGTACTCCTCTGTATTTATGAGAACGAAGGCGGCAGTTTTATCTGCACGGCGTACAGTAATGCCTTCTTGCAATCTAAGAGCCTTGGCAGCATCTCTCATCTCCTTCGTGACAATCCCACTCCGGTATTGGCCACGGTCAGTGAGGGCTTCTGCCAAGAGTAGGGGTTGGAGGGCATCAGTCGTCCGTAGGGCACCTCTACGTTCATTTTCTTGTATGGTGTCAAGGAGGAGCTCGATTTCCAATCTCTTGTCAGTCGGTCTTGGTTTGGTCATGTAGTGGCAATTAAGGCCTAAACATAATATTTCTTCTTGAGCAGGCGTGGGAACGTAATTGGTGAGATTTACATACTCTTGCCTCTTTTCTGGGATCCTAAGTTTGCCTCCATTGATATTAATGAGTTTTCTTATTACAGTTTTGGTCCGATTTCGTTGGTCTTTCTCTTTTAGTTTATTAAGGAGGTAAGAGATATTTTCTGGGTAGGTAAGGTGATTCCTTTGTTGATCATTGTCATCAGGTTGCCTTTCATCACTTTCTTCAATAATACTGTGGTCTAGATTGTCTTGTTCCTCTCTCACAATGTATTCCGGGACCTCTCCAGAAGGGCGTGCTTGATCAATGGCGATGTTCTGGATTTCAGCCCATTCACTCTGCAGACGAGCAAGGCGTGTATATAGATCTTTCTTTTCATGCCTTGCTCGTCTGCAGAGTGAATGGGCTGAAATCCAGAACATCGCCATTGATCAAGCACGCCCTTCTGGAGAGGTCCCGGAATACATTGTGAGAGAGGAACAAGACAATCTAGACCACAGTATTATTGAAGAAAGTGATGAAAGGCAACCTGATGACAATGATCAACAAAGGAATCACCTTACCTACCCAGAAAATATCTCTTACCTCCTTAATAAACTAAAAGAGAAAGACCAACGAAATCGGACCAAAACTGTAATAAGAAAACTCATTAATATCAATGGAGGCAAACTTAGGATCCCAGAAAAGAGGCAAGAGTATGTAAATCTCACCAATTACGTTCCCACGCCTGCTCAAGAAGAAATATTATGTTTAGGCCTTAATTGCCACTACATGACCAAACCAAGACCGACTGACAAGAGATTGGAAATCGAGCTCCTCCTTGACACCATACAAGAAAATGAACGTAGAGGTGCCCTACGGACGACTGATGCCCTCCAACCCCTACTCTTGGCAGAAGCCCTCACTGACCGTGGCCAATACCGGAGTGGGATTGTCACGAAGGAGATGAGAGATGCTGCCAAGGCTCTTAGATTGCAAGAAGGCATTACTGTACGCCGTGCAGATAAAACTGCCGCCTTCGTTCTCATAAATACAGAGGAGTACCATGAGAAACTAGATCAAATTTTGGCTGATACCTCAAAATTTGAACGATTGTCCCGCAACCCCACTGAGGATATCAAGAGGGAAGCAAACAGCATTATACAAACCATTAATGCTGCCACCAACGCCGTCCATTTGCCACCTATTTCAGGTGATTTTGGGCTCGGCTACTTATACGGAAATGTAAAAACGCACAAGCAAGGGAACCCTCTCAGGCCTATTATCAGCCAGTGCCCTGCCCCTACATACCAGCTTGCTAAGAGACTGAACACCTTACTCACACCCTATATCCCCAATAAATATTGTGTGACATCATCAGCAGAATTCCTAGAAAAACTGAGAAATTCCACAAGTGACGGAGTTATTGCCTCCATGGATGTCGAGTCCCTATTTACTAACGTTCCCGTGAATGAAACAATAAAATTCATAATGGACAGAGTTTATAGGGATACAACGACACCCACCCTCAACATCCCCGAGGCCTCTCTCCGTGCACTATTAGAAATATGCACCAAGAAAGCCCCTTTCACTACCCATAAGGGCCATATATTTATTCAGAAAGATGGAGTCGCTATGGGGTCCCCTTTAGGCGTCCTCTTTGCTAATTTCTATATGGGAGTAGTCGAGGAGAGAGTTTTTCGAAAAATCAGTAAACCAGACCTCTATGTACGCTACATTGACGATACTTTCATAAAAACGGCCAATCAGGAGAGCATAGAAGAACTTCGCCGAATTTTCGAGGAATGCAGCTCGCTCAGGTTCACCCTAGAGCACAGCCTCGAAGGACGTCTCCCCTTCCTTGATGTCCTTGTAGAAACAAGCAATGATAGTTTTAGTACCTCGGTGTACGTAAAACCAACGAATCTCGGCCTATGTCTGAATGGTGACAGTGAGTGCCCTAGTCGGTATAAAACTGCCACCATTAAGGCTTTTATTCGGAGAGCCATTTCTCACTGTTCTTCGTGGAGAGGCACCCACGAGGAACTTGACAGAGTTACTAAAATTCTGGTGAATAATGGCTTCACGAATAAAGACATTAATCGGCATATTAAAAAAGAAATCGAGAAATGGTACCAGAATGAAGGCTCTAATGATACCAACACGCCAGCAAAAATAAATCTTTACTATAAAGGCATTATGAGCGTAAACTACAACGAAGAAGAAAAGATTATGAAAAATATAATAAAAAACAACGTTTTTGCCACGGCAGAGGATACTGAAATCAACCTCATAATTTATTACCAATCAGCAAAAACACGAGACTTGATAATGAAAAACAACCCTGCCCCCGCCATGCAAGATGACTTGAAAAAGACGAACGTAGTGTACCGATATAAATGCCCCGTCCAGGAATGTCCTGGCACCTACATCGGGATGACGACGATGCGTCTTTCTAAGAGATTATCTTGCCACGTGCAACAGGGTGCAATAAAAATGCATTGCCTCCAAAAACATAATTTCATGACAACAAGGGAGCATATAGTGAAAAATGTAACAATCATCGGCCATGCCCCTGACAGTAGACGTCTCCGGATAATGGAAGCTATTTTTATTCAACAACAAAGACCTAACCTCAACACCACGCAAGAAGGGACCTTATTGCCAACATGTATAAGGTCCACTATCAACAATAGTCCAGGCAATAACAACTATGACAGGACTGATATAGCTGAAGGTCAAAACAGGGATTATCTCCTGACAGAACCAGAGCCAGTAATCCCACCAAACATCCCGGCGAGGCAGAGGCCAACACCCAATAGGATTAACGGTCTCCGCCCTAGGGCGGTTCTTAACCAGTGAAGATGGAATCTCGTAGCAGGACTCCGTATATAAGCCATCAAAACAACACCTGCATTTCAGTTCACTCTTGACAATGAGCAGAAAACCTTCTCACTGCTCGAAACCGGTTGAGTCGAAGGATATAAATTTTGTATAAAAGTGACAATTACTTTGTGTGCACTAACATTGTGATAGTGTTTTATACTTTGTACATATTATCTGTACTTTTACAATGTGTTGTGATATATTAAAGACAAATTGTGAATGATATGGTCTTCATCACCTTCCTATTGATATGTCCCTTTCCCAGTTACTGACGGATTGTTCAAATGAAGAGAAGAAGATAATAAGAACAATAGAAAAAGTTAATTACAAGATTAACGCCACTGAGGCAGCAATCACTTTTAATAAAACCTGCTTAAAAGAGGGTCTACTCCCAAAATATTATTATTATTATTATTATTATTATTATTATTATTATTACTAGCCAAGTTACAACCCTAGTTGGAAAACCAAGATGCTATAAGCCCAAGGGCTTCAACGGGGAAAATAGCCCAGTGAGGACTTGAAGGAAATAAATAAATGATGAGAACAAATTAACAATAAATCACTCTAAAAACATTAACAACGTCAAAACAGACATGTCATATATAAACTATAAACAGACTTATGCCAGCCTGTTCAACATAAAAACATTTTCTGCAACTTAGAACTTTTGAAGTTCTACTGATTCAACTACCCGATAAGGAAGACCATTCGACAACTTGGTTACAGCTGGAATACAACTTCTAGAATACTGTGTAGAGAAAAGAAACACTATTCTATCTTAGATCTCTTCTATTTTTTTTTTTTTTTATCATTTTTATACTTTACATATCTGTAAGAATTTATTCGAATGTTGTTACTGTCCTTGAAATAATTAATTTCAATTGTTTATTACTTCTCTAGCAGCTTTTTTTTTATTATTATTTCCTGGTTTCTTTTTCTAACTGAGAGCTATTTTTCCTACTGGAGCCCTTGATCGTAAAGCATCCTGCTTTTCCAACTCGATTTGTAGCATAGCTAGTAATAGCAATAACAATTATAATGAGTAGGAATACCTTAACGTGGTGAACAGTTTGGGTATCTCCATGATCACCAAAGCTGTGCTAGTCAGGTTTGCTGTGAGCGATTAGACTAAAGTCTCCGCAATCAACAATCCGCAGTGGCCAGCGTAGTGAAGTAATAATAATAACAATAATAATTATAATGAGTTGCAAAGAAGGTAATAGTGACAGAAAGACGCACAGACCAGCGACAAGGGTTGGCCTTAGTAGACGATTTCTGGAAGGATCTCGTATTTCATGATGAGAAACACATTAAATTCAAGACAATCTCAGCCCTCTTCAAGATTTCGAATAATATCTGTGATGAACAGAACTTGAATGACAATACAATATGACATTCGTGATAAAAAACGTCTTTTCTGTGTTCGAATATATTCGTAAAATTTCCATTTATAAAGGTGGTGACATATTGTAAACTTCTTTCAAATTTAGCATAATGATTGCTATGTGGCAACATCAGCATCCCTTTTTATTCTATTACATTTAACTTCTCTGGGGAAGCAACATGAAATAATGAAACACTACCTAATTCCTTTACAAAAAAAAAAAAAAAGATAATACTTTGAACTAGAGGATATACACCATGTTTTGTTGAATCTTAAACCCCTAAGTCAAACAGACACGGTGCTCTCGGGAGCTTTGCTTTGAAAAGAACCACAAAGGCACAACCCAGTTTTCCTTCAAAAAGGACACAAGAAAACCTACGAGTGTCTCAAGGAAAAGTGAAATGAAAAACAAACGGGGAGAAACGAACTGGAAATGATGGCGTCTTTGAAACAATTCGTCCCCTCTAAAGCAACAAAAATGTATTTTCCCTCTCGCATGGAGCTGAAGTATATATATATATATATATATATATATATATATATATATATATATATATATATATATATATATATATATATGTGTGTGTGTGTGTGTGTGTATGAATATATATATGTATATATACATATATGTGTATATATATGTATATATATATATGTATATGTATATATATATATATATATATATATATATATATATATATATATATATATATATATATATATATATATATATATATATATATATCTATTTTTGGGCTCAAGCCATGTCGTCCTGATGGAAGTTCCTATAGGGTAGCTTCCTAGGGTATATTACAACTACGGCGATATTCCCAGAGAATTTACCTTAAGGTACCAGAATTCTAACTCCTGGAGCGAGTATCCCTCGTGAAAGGGATATCGCGACATATCAGAGGACGTATTCTAGACACGTCACATGGCAATCTACGACCTGAACAGAGATTCGTCTCGTAGGAGGGAGATTGACGAAATACGAATTCGGGAAAGAAAAAGGGGAGCCGCTCCCAAGGCTTCCCTATCCCCCGATTCGTATGCGTGCCTGGCGCCAATCCTGTCGCCATCTGCATTCCTTTTTGCGTAGCTTAACAACTCGGTGTTTTTTCCTGTTTTTCTCGCAAATCTTGGATTTATTCAGCTTTTCATGGCTTCTTCGTCTTCGTTGGCCTCGGATAAGTTGAGTATAGTGTCTGTTATGTATAAATGTAGGCTCTTGGTAAAATTTTGAGTGATTAATAGGATTAATCTTTGATACAAGAGCCGTAGCCTACCAGAGGTGTCCTGGACACTGTCACTCGCTAGGTATAAATTAGTTAGTCAGAGTGACATTCCTGGTTGTTTTGCTTAATAAATTTTAGCTATTTAGCTTTACATAGGATTTCCTTTCGTGCTTAGTATTATTTGGCGAAGTATTCGCCATTCTGGCCTACGCTAGGCCATGTAGCCTAGTCGTTTGGTCCTAGTACTTAATGCATGATTTTGGTTTTTCCGAGTGTAATTAAAATTTTATTGAAGCTTTAGGCTATATTTTATACATTTTAGACTGTGTG
Organism: Palaemon carinicauda; assembly: GCF_036898095.1. Lineage (NCBI taxonomy): Eukaryota > Metazoa > Arthropoda > Malacostraca > Decapoda > Palaemonidae > Palaemon > Palaemon carinicauda. The sequence continues at coordinate 44,808,724 of NC_090762.1, read as the reverse complement.
GAATATTTCCAAGATTGTATACGTGAGAGTTTCGGTGAATTAGGTAATCGATTCTCTTGGTGCCTAGGCTAATTGCTTATGGAGCCTTAGTATACTTTATTATACTCCCCGGTTGCTTTCTTTTCTTCGGAGAAGGTATGCAATCCCTTTCCCTCTGTTTAAGCCTTGGGCTTATCCCTAAGTGGTTTTTTCCGAATTTATTTTCGATAAAACTATACTAGGGTGTTACTGTACCTTCCTGTTCCAGCAGAGTCTGGTTCAAAGAGGGACAGAACAACAGAGTTTTTAGTCTGAGTCCGTGTTGTTTGGCTTGGGGCAGAGTCTCCCTCGCTGACCTAACACTTACAAAGGGAGCTTAGCTCCCTTAGGTCACTATCGAAGGTTTCTGTAGTTATGATTCCTTCTTGTGTGATCGACCAGATTAAGTCCTGTTGCTGTTCTCGGGGAGGATAAATCTTCCCTTGGGAGTAGCAACGCCTTCCTTGCTTTGGTGCTCTGGAAGCTGGCAGGTATTATACTACTGCGCTGGCCCTTTCCCTTAGATCTCCCTTAGGCTAAGACAAAGTTCTTGGCTGCGGGTGATCTGTCACTAAAGCAAGGTTGGCAGGACCCTCTTGTCCCTTCCCCCTCTATCTCCGTAATGGCCTAGCCATTACTGTACTGTACCTTGCCGGCCGGCAGAGCTGGCCGGCAGGGGTATTACTGTACTGTATGTCATTCTACTTCTGGACCTAGTATAGGTTGGGATATGGAATTGACTAAGCCCATTGCCGGCCGGCAGAGATGCTGGACGGCAAGGGTCTTATGTTTTCGAGTGCTGCCCGGACCTCTCTTGGTCCCTCATCCATGCCTGCCGGCAGAGCCGGACGGCATTGGTCAAGGAAGCCTGAATTAAGTTTCTCCCCTTCCTTATATGCACTCTTTCGGTTGCCGGGCTTGGGGGGTTGTGTACACTCTTATCCCGGCATCCATTCTATTTTCTTCTAGTGCTGTACCTGTCCCGGCTGCCGGCCTATGAGGCCGGCAGCCGGGCAGGTGTAGTCTTCTGGTTCTTTTGCTGCCGGCTGGCATCGGTCTTGTACCTTTGCCGGCCGGCTTATGTCAGTCCTTGTCTGCCGGCCACCAAGAGTGTGGCCAGCAGCTGGGTACTACCTTGTGTAGTTGCTGGCCGGCAATCATTGCCGGCCAACACTGGCTGTTGCTGGCCGGCAGCTGCTGCCGCCGGCACAGGCATTTGAACCAGAGGGCTGCCGCCCTATAGCTGTTAAGTAGTATACTTTAAAGCTAATTGTGGTGTGTGCCGGCCGGCAAAGGCAGGCCGGCACACATCCTCCTATACTGTACTAGTATTCTTCTGTATAGCATATACAGTAAGAAGAAAACTATAGTAAAAGTTTAGGTACAGCACTGTATCTTCTAACACTATTGTGTTTTCTTGCACGGCCCTTTGCTGTTGCCTTCAGACAAGAAGCAGAGTTCTTCCCTGTCTATTATCCCGGATTTTAAAATCATTGCCTAGGTGTGAGCTCCACCTGTTTCCTCTGGAAACTTTGCATTGGTTACTCTAGTAGAGATAAACCATTTTGATTTTATTATCTGGAAGGCTGCAGCAATGGGTTGTGAGGGAAACACAAGTGTGTGTCTTTAATTTCTGAATTGTTATGCTATACTATGCATATCCAGTGATACATAGTTCACTTGATACTCATGGAAATTTCTTCTCTTTACAGAAGGACACTCCGAAGTGGGGAAGTGCTTTCTGCAATGTCAGCAGCAAGAACCTCTGCGGACATGAGTTTTGTAGGAGACACGCAGCATACGCTGTCTCCAAGGATGATCTCCGGTATTGGGACCCTCAGGTATGTACTGTGTGCACTAACCTGATTAATGAGACATTTAAATAGCTAGGAAGAAGCTTCGTACCTGGGTAAGGGGCTTCCAAAAGTACACTTCTGGCCCTTATCTTCCAAATGAGAAGATGAGGGCGTATCTTTTCCCTAAGGCATCAGATGATGCAGTGATTCCCCAGCCTCAAGAGGAGATCCCCTAAGTTCAGATCCAGGTGGATGCTGAAGTCGCGGTCGCGATGCAAGACATCCAGCTAAATGACAGGATATCTGATGTGGACGGGTGTCAGGAGGAAGACCTCCTTGCAGAAGCCCAGGATGAAGTTCAAGCCCCTCTACATCGGCCGGTCTCCCAGTAGAGCTGGGACAGGCCCTCTCTTCTATTGTTGGAATGATCCAACAAATGCAGAAGGAGAATCAGGAGAAGGCGGCTGCAATGGAACTGCGAATGCAGTGCCTTGCAGAATCACATGGGCCCCAGAAAAGCTCAATGTGAAAGACCTTCCTTTGTGCTCGGATGCTAACCCATGGAGGTATGCTGAGCACATGTCGATGACGACTGGAAAGATCGTCATCTCGGATATGCTGGGCTCAGTTCCCCTGGAGGGTGGAATTCTGGCCCAGCAAGGCACCATATCCGGACTGTTATGTCCGGCTGAGGAAGGAACCAGCTTCAAAGGAGGAGGCAGAGCCGAAGGAGGTCATAGTGATGACCATGCTAAGGCTCAAGCTCTACTTTCATCTTCGATGAAAGAGAGGGGCTTCTCTAACTCAAAGGTAGCTGCATTGAATAGGAAGCTCCCTTCCTTTGTGTCCTCGCCTACTAGAGCCTTCCCCCTTTTACAGAAAGGGTTTCTGGCTGTACTAAAAGCAATCGAGGCCGGCAAGTCTTGCCCCTCCCTAGAGGAGTGTAAACCCTTGTCGCTGGCCCTGCCTATGGACCACAAAGATTGGAAGGACGTCCATCTTACGTTCTAAGTGGGAAAGTTGGAGGCTGATATTGCCGGACGTCAGTTCGGCAAGGACCTCCCTAAGCTGTCTGACTTTCTTTTGCGAAGTGAGTTCGATACAAAAGAAAGACTGACTGCCTCAATGTCTCTTCAGACTACTCTCGAGACGATGGCAAGTGACCCCAAGGTCCATGAAATGTTCATGGTAGTGGCCAAGCCTCATCTGGCCACAGTGACGAAGGACCTTTATGGCTTCGTCAAGGCAAGGAGAGCTTGTAGGGAGTTCGTGTTTACCTCGGCTACAGTGAGGCACGAGCTAAAGAAACTAATCTCCTCCAACATTTGGGGAAAAGACCTTTTTCCCTACCGACTTGGTCAAAGAAGTTTTTGATAAAGCCACCTTGGAGAATAGAAACCTTCTCCAGAAGTGGGACCTGGCTATCAAAAGAAAGTGTTCCCCGGATGAGGGTCCTCAACCAAAGAGGAAGACTATGAGGACTAGGCTACCGTCTCGGCCAGCCAAGCCTCTTAGACAGCAACAGCAACTGCAATTGCCATTGCCCCAGTGCCCCAGATTGTGGCACAAACCCCGACCACCTTTCAGTGGGTACACCAGGCCGTGTCGACACAGTCCACGGCATTCACCCCAGCGTTCGAAGGGCAGTCTACTTCCTTCCGAGCAAAGCCTAGAGGAGCAGCCAGAGGCTCGTCTAGACGCCCCTCAAGGGGAAGGGGATTCAGGGGTGGTCGTGGTCAGGAAGGCAAGACCTCAGGACGGCAGTCCAAGTGAGGTGATACCGGTAGGAGGGAGACTTCTGAAATTTCGGGATCGGTGGACCTTCGATCCCTGGGCCCACAGCCTACTCAAGAATGGATTGGGCGGGAGCTGGTACAGCACTCCACCCCCGTACCTTCGGTTTTTCCAACACTCCACCCCCGTTATGGAGGAGTACGTTCAAGAACGGTTGGAGAAAAAGGGTGAAGCCCATCAATTTCTAAGGGAGGCTGTTTTGTGTTCCCAAGAAAGACTCGGAAAAGCTCAGAGTCATTCTGGACTTGTCGCCACTTAACAAGTTCATAGTGAATTGCAAATTCAAAATGCTAACACTGCAACACATAAGGACCTTACTGCCCAAGAGGGCATATTCCGTCTCTATAGACTTGTCAGATGCCTACTGGCACATTCCAATTAGCCATCGACTCTCCCCCTACCTAGGGTTCAGGCTACAGCGAAGACTATACGCCTTCGGAGCCATGCCATTCGGGCTAAACATAGCCCCAAGGATTTTTACGAAGCTTGCGAGCGTAGCTCTCAAACAATTTCGCCTAAAGGGAATTCAGGTAGTAGCCTACCTGGACGACTGGTTGGTGTGGGCAGCATCCGAGACAGAATGCTTGCAAGCTTCCAGTCAGTGATCCAGTTCCTAGAGTACCTAGGCTTCAAGATCAACAGAAAAAGTCTCGACTTTCTCCATCTCAAAAGTTCCAGTGGCTAAGATCCACTGGGACCTTTTGTCACACCGTTTCTCCACCCCAGCGAAGAAAAGGAAGGAGATAGCGGGTTCTGTCAAGAGACTTCAAGATTCCGAAAGGATATCAAGACACGAGCAGGAGAGAGTACTGCGCTCTCTCCAGTTTGCTTCGGTGACAGACCCAGTGCTAAGAGCACAGCTAAAGGATGCAATCGGAGTTTGGAGAAGTTATGCATCAAACGCGTGAAGAGATCTGAGAAGACCAGCCGCTTCGGCTAAGTACTCTTCTCAGGCCTTGGTCCCAAGCCAGACATCTAAAGAAGTCAGGTTCTTCTTCAGCCACCTCCCCCGTCGGTGACGATTCACTCAGACGCCTCAAAGGAGGGATGGGGAGGTCACTCTCATCGGAAAAAAGTCCAGGGGACTTGGTCCAGGCTATTCAAGACCTTTCTCATAAAACTTTCTAGAAGCTAGGGCAGTGCTCCTTACCTTAAAGAAAGTCTCCCCGCGTCATTCGTTCCACATAAAGTGGTAATAGACAGCGAGGTAGTTGTAAGATACTTGAATCGACAAGGATCGAGGTCACCACCTCTCAACCAGGTGATGTTGGCCGTCTTCCGATTGGCGGAAAAGAAGAAGTGGTACCTGTCGGCAGTTCACCTTCAAGGAGTCCGTAATGTGACAGCGGACGCTCTATCCAGGTTCACACCGATAGAGTCAGAATGGTCCTTAGACGCAGGATCATTCTCCTTCATTCTGAATCAGTCCCAGAACTGCAGATAGACCTCTTTGCGACGAAAGACAACAAGAAGTTGCCCCTGTACGTGCCCCGTACGAGGACCCCTTAGCGGAAGCAGTGGACGCGATGTCCCTCGACTGGAACAGATGGTCCAAGATTTATCTGTTCCCTCCTCACAACCTTCTGTTGAGGGTCCTCAACAAACTGAGATCCTTCAAAGGGTAGCGGCAATAGTGGCCCACAAGTGGCCGAACAGCGTGTGGTTCCTCCTGGCATTGGAACTGTAGCTGAAGTTTGTACCACTACCAGATCCAGTTCTGACCCAGCGAGTCCAGAAGTCAACTGTCTGCGCTTCATTACAGAAAACCCGGACCCTGCAGTTCATGATTTTCTCTCCCTAGCGGTGAGAAAGCGTTTCGGGATTTCGAAAGCCAGTATAGACTTCATTGAGGAATATAAATGCAAATCTACTAGAAGGCAATATGAGTCATCTTGGAGAAAATGGGTGGCCTCTTGTCAAGGCGAAGATTCCGCAGGAGATCTTGACAGACTTCTGCTTATCTTTTTTCCCCACCTCCATGGTCAAGGGTTGGCAGCGAACACGATTTCAGCGTGTAAGTCTGCTTTGACAAGACCCATTCTATATGCCTTCCAGGTCGACCTAGGTAACGAGATCTTTAATAAAGTCCCGAAAGCCTGTGCTAGGCTCAGACCTTCAGCACCTCCAAAGCCCATTTCATGGTCTTTAGACAAGTTCTTCATTTCGCTTCTCTGTTGAGCAATGAAGAATGTGCGTTAAAGGATTTGACACAAAAAGTTATTTTCCTAATTTGCACTCGCGTCCGGGGCCAGGGTTAGTAAGATTGTAGCCTCTCGAGAGAGGCAGGTCGTGTTCAGTTCCTGGATGGGGAAGAACTGAACCTGTTTCCGGATCCTACGTTTCTCGCCAAGAATGAGTTACCCACCAACAGGTGGGGTCCCTGGAGAATCTGCCCTCTGAAAGAAGATGCATCTCTATGTCCAGTAGAATGCCTAAAGGTCTATCTTCATAGAACTTCAGACTTCAAGGGTGGTCAACTATTCAGGGGAGAAACATCAGGCTCAAATTTATCTCTGAATCAACTCAGAGCGAAAATCACATATTTTATTCGCAGAGCGGATCCTGACAATACACCCGCAGGTCACGATCCGAGGAAAGTTGCCTCATTCTTAAATTTCTTTAATTGCATGGATTTTGAACATCTCCATTCATACACTGGCTGGAAGTCTTCCAGAGTGTTCTTTCACCACTATGCGAAGCAAGTAGAGGAACTAAAAGAGATCTGTGGTAGCAGTGGGTCGCGGTGTTAACCCTACTGTTTAACTCTGCGAGGAACAGTGGTCTTAATTGGGACGATTAATTCCAGGGTGAGTGTGTAGTTACATACTGTACTACAAACTAAGTGAGGGCACTGTGTTGCCCATCCAGACTGTTCCATTTCCGAAGGTGAACCTAGCATAAGTGCAGACATGTGTGCCGAGCGTTTCTAACGCTAATGTCATTGATTTGTAATACAGGCTTTTATGACTTTGATACCTCGGTATCTTAAAAGTGGCATCTAATGTTTTTCTTTCAGACAAACAAGCCCTGTTTACTATCATACTTATGCTTAAAGTTTTGGGTTATCCTCTTCTTATATATATATATATATATATATATAATTGTGGTTAACCTGTCTATTTATTGCCTGTCAATAATCTGGTTCTTGAGAACCTTGCGTCTCCTTCACCTGTGTCAATTTACTGGTATAATTGAGCATTCATTCTATGTACCTTATCTGGGATAATTCTAATAGAATTGTTCCTTTATGCAAGCTATGTTGCATTGGTTTTCCTCCTATGCGGATATAAAACCTTTGTCCAATACAAGTATTGTGCGGAAAACTGGTCGATATTTCATATTGACGCAGTGGTCCTTTACAAACTATGCTTTACTTAATATAGGGCGAGACCACTATATTAGCTTGCCTGGTATTCGTACATAGATATATGTACTCTTCGAGACTTTTCCAGAGTCTAGTAGGACTCTTCCCTGTAGGGGGCAGGAAGCTCTAACATAGTTTATAGTTAGTTGAAAAGATGTATAACGGTAACATCTTAGGTCTCTAGGTCTAGTCGACCGGGAAAAAATTACCTCCGGGGAGTACGGCACGTTCTGAGAATCCACAGATACAGTAATGCTCTGGTACACTTCCATCAGGACGACATGGCTTGAGCCCAAAAAACGGATTTTGAGCGAAGCGAAAAATCTATTTTTGGGTGAGATGGCCATGTCGTCCTGATGGACCCGCCCTTGCCTTTCTAAGAAAGGGCTGTAGGACCCCTCCCTACATACAGTATCTGTAGCACCTCGTGTACGCTACAAGGAATACAGATGGCGACAGGATTGGCGCCAGGCACGCATACGAATCGGGGGATAGGGAAGCCTTGGGAGCGGCTCCCCTTTTTCTTTCCCGAATTCGTATTTCGTCAATCTCCCTCCTACGAGACGAATCTCTGTTCAGGTCGTAGATTGCCATGTGACGTGTCTAGAATACGTCCTCTGATATGTCGCGATATCCCTTTCACGAGGGATACTCGCTCCAGGAGTTAGAATTCTGGTACCTTAAGGTAAATTCTCTGGGAATATCGCCGTAGTTGTAATATACCCTAGGAAGCTACCCTATAGGAACTTCCATCAGGACGACATGGCCATCTCACCCAAAAATAGATTTTTCGCTTCGCTCAAAATCCGTTATATATTCTTGACAACAGTATTTTCTGACCCTTCTGATAAACGAGAGAGAGAGAGAGAGAGAGAGAGAGAGAGAGAGAGAGAGAGAGAGAAAATAATACTTAACAAAAGGTTACAGTTCGTTTTGACTTGTCTTGTTCTTAAGTTAAGGGCAAAAAAAGGTCCCGTTTGTGGGATTTATGCAGTGCAATGTCATAAGGAGCCTAAACTGAAATTTTGAGTTATGTAGATGTCGTTTTCGACCGATTTCCATATACAAAGAATTCTAGATTAAAAATCTCAAAATACAGAGTACAAACAACAATTTTAAAAATAGTTTTCAGGCTCAAGCATTTCAAACCTTTACACCATAAAGCTTCGTATCAACGCTAATTAATGTTCAAATTTAAAGGAAATGGCGTCAACAACACTTCCAGGAAGATTTTTTAGTCTTTCAGTAAAGGAAATAATCACTTATATTTCACAAAACCAAGCTTTCACTGCTCTTGCTAGCTTACAAAAAAACCTTCTCCAATGTATAGCACAAAACGTTGCGAAAACAGTTGATACAATAGTTAAAGCAAACTTAGCACCAATAAATATATTTTCCCAACTCTAACAAGTCAATAACTGTAATCCCAGATGTTAAATTTAATTGTTTACCAGGCAAAGGCGTCATATTTTACGTTATAGTAATATAAGGATACTTTTATTGAAGCAAATGTTCATAAAAGGCCTAAACTGGTGATATCCATGACATGTTTTTCGCAGCCATTGCCATTGCTTTTAAACGGATTAAACCTAAATAAATGAAAAAATTAAATATTTAAATTGTCAGTGGACAATAGAAAAAGTAAACTTTTCAGGTACAGTAATGAAATATATATATATATATATATATATACACACACGCACACATACATACATACATACATACATACATACATACATATATCAATACATATATATATACATGCATATATATATACATAAATATATACATACATATACATATATACATACATATACATATATATATATATATATACATATACATATATATATAGACATACATACATATACATATACTGTGTATATATATATATATATATATAAATATACATACATACATATATACATACATATATATATATATATATATAACCAAGAAATGATTAGTGAAAATTCGTTGACTGCAGTTGGTACTTTCGTCTTATATGCGACATCAAGGAAATTACAATGGGTAATGTACTGCAAGTCCATGGATTTCACTTCTCATTTTTCTTTTCGTAGGCATAACACATATCTGAAGTTTATCCCGTGTCAGTTTCTGTGATTTAATCACACATACACGCATATACCAATATATACATGTATATATTTAAAAATATAAGTTTTATATATATTTCCACAAATATACTGTTTATATATATATATATATATATATATATATTATATATATATATATATATATGTGTGCATATATATTAAAAACATAAGTAATATATATGTGTATATATATATATATATATATGTGTGTGTGTGTGTGTGTTTGTGCGTGAATTTATTTATATATGCATATATATATATATATATATATAGAGAGAGAGAGAGAGAGAGAGAGAGAGAGAGAGAGAGATATCAATCATGCTTCAATCAGATCCCTGTCGTGTCTCCACTTACGGCCTCCCTCTTCACCTATATTAACATCCTAATTGTAAAGTAACGTCATATTCTGGTCAATGAACCGTTCGTCGGCGAGAAGACTAATGTTATTGTTGTAGTTATTGAGTCCTTTGAATCCAACGGCCCGGAGACAATACAGTTATACCAGGTCTCGAAGACAATACAATTTCACAAACCCTGTTTCTCATAGTTAGGACAAACTCCTTACGACAGGTTCCGCCAACTTGAGTCTCACTTCAACTACTTCCGAGAAACTTGAGACGCACAAGCTCTTTAATCATTGGTTTTCTAATCTGTCCCAGGATGATACTGTACATTGCAAATATACAGAGGATTCTTTATTGCAAGATCATTTGATAATGAAAGATGCTGTTCTTGATTTGATTGAAGGGAGGAATTTAATCATAAAACTGTGGAAAATAATTATATACATTCAAGAACTAGCATTTTATAGTTCATGTTATTTACCCATGATGGTGCATGACACCCTCACCCACCCACCCGCCCCCCTCTCTAAAAAAAAATATATGAATAGGATGTCCATATATACACCTGAACTGAAAGCAACAAGTAACAGAATAGAGATCGTGTTGTAAAAGGTCATTAAATCATCAATACGAAATCAACAAAGAGGTGAGCAGCACACAATAAAAAATATTTGACCCACTTTTACACAAACGAACAATCTCACTCCTTTCACTGCCTACACACGAGAGAGGCGCACACTAAACTAGGAAGAATACCTCGCCATCTTCTTTATATCTTTCAATTATCTCCCCAGATGGGAGAAATACTATCCCTCCTCTCCGCCATTAACGAGGGGAAGTGCCAACACTGAAATTGCATCAGCAAACATTCATTGCCCAGCAAAGTGGATTATAGTCCAGCATCCAATTACGGAGATCCACCGATGAGTGTCCTGGTTAAAACGATGTATATTTCCACATTACCTGTTTATGTCCAATCTTCGTTTTAGATCGAAATATACCATTTATTCCCATTGACTTTTATTGAAAATAATAAAATCTTACATTAAGGCCAACGTGCTTATATATATTGACCGTCGAATCATCATCATCATTATCATCATTATCTCCTCCTAAGCCTATTATCTGGATGTCAGAAAACCTCAAATCAATCAATTAATCAATTCAAAGCCTATTAACGCAAAGGGCCTCAGTTAGATTTCACAAGTCGTCTCTATTTTGATATTTTAAATCAATATTTCTTCATTAATTAACATTTATCCAATCATTGATAGTCGAATACTAGCCGATTGAATATAACACAGCAAAAAGCATATGGACAGCAACATGAAAATGTTGCACAATATATAACAGCATAAAACAAAGTATATGTCAACAGCGAGTAGAATGTGATTTCTTAAAGCAACACATAACAGGAGACAACATAAGGGCACATTTACGGAAGACGAACGAGCTACTATTATAAAAGTACCCTAGCTAAATATGACAAGGAAAATTATAATAATGAAACAATGCAGAAAGGACATATACGTGCTTCCAAACTTACGTAATAAGAACACAGATGAATACCTAGATTGTGTTTTGTTTTATGCATATACATTAATCAAATTAGAATGATAGAGACTTAGCCTCCTTACGTGAATATTTAAGAGCCAAAGTGGTTTCAATATTACCACTAGTATTTTCCTTTCATCATAAATATGAGACCTATAATAAGATTAAAGGGCAAAGTTGAAGACTGAACTAAAATGTCAATTTAATACAAAAGGAAAAAGTAACTGAATTTCTCTAAAGAAAAAGAAAAGAGATTATGGCTTAAACTTAATACCGGTAAGAAAAATCAATAACAGGTAATATTACACACATCTGTGTTACCCCCACATACAGTATGATGTGAAAATACAAGAAAATCTTACTTACAAATATAATGCAAAGATTGCTTAGATTTTCTGCAAATCGTGAAATTAAAACATGAGAGAACGTCATCTAAGAGTTCAATTTCTCAAATGTAGCATAATAATACATAGCAGTCATCACGCAACTGAATGCATTAAAATCTAAATAATTTTGGTCAATAGATAGAGATTAATTATTAGCAAAATTCTCTAACCGAATTAATAATCTTTATAATAAAACTACTTAGTTTCATCACTACTGTAGATACTTAAAGTTGGAATAATATATGTAATACATATAGGAGTACTGCATTAAACCACAAGGTCATTGCCGCTATTGCTAGCATTAGGGCATAGGAAAAATAAGTGTAACTAAAGAAAAAGGGATATGGAAAACAAATTGAAACAACGATACAAGAGAAAATAGAAAAAGGAGGTCGAGTAAACAATACGTCCCCTCTAAAGTTGACAAAAATATATTTTTCCCCTCGCAAGAGACTTAAAGATACACATAAACCTTTAGCCATCAGTATTTTCTTATTTTCTAGTCGTTGGGGTTTTCTTCGTTTCCTCTTAAAAAGTGGGTAACATTGAATGTGCTCGCGTACACGGATTTAATTTATAGAGAGAATGCAAAACAATGTTGTTAAAAGATATCAGTTTAATTAGCTTCCCCAATTCGTGCGAATAATTTTCCTAAGATCTTTGTGTACCAAAGTAAATTAATCCTCCAAATATACACAACGGTTCTCGCAATAAACTTTCACTGAAAACTTCCACACAAAAATTCCCGGGATACTTCTGAGTCTCAAATAGACGTTTTAAGGATTACATGAAAAAAGGAAAAATGTGTTAACATTCACTACGCTTAAATCTTCTTTCATGAATTTATTTTACATCATTAATCATTATTGTTAATATGGTTATCCACAT
>NC_090762.1:44788963-44791463 GCF_036898095.1 Palaemon carinicauda | reverse complement strand
CGGAGACAAACAAGATGTCTTTTCAGCTTCTACTACTAATTCATGGTGCAACTCTTACTGGAATTAGTATGGACAGGCAGGGGTCACTTGCTTTAGTTAGATAGGCACTGTGCATCACAGGGAACTGGTTATCCTTTGATGAAATTTAGCCAATGAATTCAATCTATGGAAAACGAAAATGACAGAATGGTCCCCAATCCCGGGCGTAGTTGGGTGCTAAAAATCTCCGTTTATAAATACTAAGGAAAAATTGAAAATTGGTAGTTGAAATGTTAAAACCATGAATCAGACTGGGAAATCACAGTAAGTGGCGAATGAATTTATGAAATATAGTTTGAATATCTTGGCAATAACTGCAACACGTTGTAAGGGGATTGGTAAAGAAATCTTAGACCAAGGCAACACACACACACACACACACACACACACACACACACACACACACACACATCTATATATATATATATATATATATATATATATATATATATATATATATATATATATATATATATATATAAATAAATCAATCAATAAATCAAGGTATAGAGAATGTGATGGGTGTTGAGGGTCTTGGCGAAGTTGCAAATTAAAATCGGGCACATATTACAAGTTTATAATCAACAAACAATTTTGTTATTGGGGGTACTCTTTTCCAGCACAAGAACATCCACAAATATACACGGACTTCACCCTGTGGCTAATATAAAAATCACATAGATCACATAGCCATTAATAGAGAGAGAAGGAGGACTCTTGAGAAATATAAAAAGCTATAGAGGTGCAGATATTGGTAGTGATCACCAGCTCCTCATTGCACTGAAATTAAAACTGAAATCACCCAACAAAAATGTAGATAGAATACCCAAGTTTGATACAACTAAGCTTCAAAAAGATGAGCACAGAGAAATCTTTCCAATTAAATGTAGGAATCGATTTGCAGTGTTAGAAACTCTAAGAGATGAAGACCAGACAATTAATGAAGAATGGTGTTAAATTTAGAACTCATATCGGTCAGTTGGTAGTGAAGTCTTGGGACATGCAGTTACAAGGAGAAAACCATGGATATCAAATGGTACTTGTTGAAAGTGTACCAACCGTGTGTCACACAATTGTACATAATTCCTATTGTATATATTATGCTTGTATGTGCGCTCTTCCCTCGCACTAAAAAGAACCTGAATGATCATGTCTCCGGTTTTGCTCTGAACTTTGTCTGTCCCTCGAACATGCCATGTCCTGTTGCCTTGCCGTTTTGTATATAAAGAAGAGTGTTCCTTAATATATAACTCAGTTGATTGCTTCCTGCCTTTGAGTTCACAACCCTCTCTCGGCTCCGTCACAAAAGTTTCACAGGAAGTAATGAAAATTAAAAGGTAGAACATGATACGTATTCCAGTATTGATAGTGTGGTCAAAAGAAAAGCTAGGAATGTTTGGAATGAATATTCAGACAGGAAAGCAGATGAGGCTGATGAAGCTATGAATTCAAGGAGTGGCCATGGTGTAAGAATTGCTCATAGGATTATTAATGAAATCTCTACTGAGCCAAAGAAGAAGTATATACCCATCACAAAGAGAGAGATATCTGTTATAACAACATGTAATTCATCCTCCCCATGGATTTTATAATTCATAGAACAGTTGGGGATGGTGGAAAAGGATTGGACTGGATTGGTAACAGGAAATTAGCTGACATAGAGTATGCTGATGATGCTGTCCTAATTAGCAGAACACCACAGGACTTGCAAAGCTTCCTTACCAGATTGCATGAAATATCACGAGGTTGGGCTCAAGATCAATAAAAGAAAGGCAGAGATGATGAGAACGGAATATGCAATGGAAGATGAAATATCATAGGAAGGAGAAAGGATTAATGAGGTAGAATCATTTAAGATATTTAGGAACTATCATCTCTAATACAGTCTTTAGATTTGGAATTTAATGAAAGATTCAAAAAAGCAAATCAGACTATAGCTAGGTTGAGTAAAATTTGGAAATCAAATAACCTGAATTACATATAAAAATTAGGCTAAATATTAAGATGGGTAATATGTTTGGACGAGTCGTGGTCTGACAATGAAACAATCCATAACAGATTTAGTAGTTTGGCGAACAAAGCCCTCAGAAGAATATTGGGAATTAGAAGGCAGGACAGCATTAGAAATGAAACTATAAGAGATTACTCTTGTGCCATATGTGTATGAGATCATGGTGAAGAAATGTAAATGGTTTGTGCGTGTTCTTTGCACTCGCCAAGAGAGATTAGTTCACCAAACTTTCAACTGGGCTCCAAAAGGCATTCGAAGAATAGGAAGACCCAAACCTACATGACTAAGGACTATGAAGCGTGAAGAAGGAGATGATGAATGGAGAAGTATTGATTTAAAAGCTTACGATACAGACGACTGGCGAAATCTAACTCAGGCCTTTTGCGCCAGTAGAAGTAGGAGGAGATGATGCTGATATCAAGTTATGACAAAAAGTTGAGGAGAGATAAC
>NC_090762.1:44771463-44783963 GCF_036898095.1 Palaemon carinicauda | reverse complement strand
AGAGAGAGAGAGAGAGAGAGAGAGAGAGAGAGAGAGAGAGAGAGAGAATTTCTTACAAATCAATTTTCAGTAATTTCCTTTACTGTATAAAATAAAGTGCAAGTATATATATATATATATATATATATATATATATATATATATATATATATATATATATATATATATAAACATGTATACATACATATATATATATATATATATATATATATATATATATATATATATATATATACATACATACATACATACTATACAAAATAAAGTGCAATTATATATACACACACACACACACACACACATATATATATATATATATATATATATATATATATATATATATATATATATATATATACATACATATATCCGGTCACACTCAGCTCTCCACCTCACTCGGTATGGGGTGAGAGTAGTCATACCCTGGTGAGAGGGAGATGCGTGTGTACATATCTAAATATTTAGCTGGCACTTTTAATAGGTCGCGTAAACTAGTACTTTAACAATAGGTCATTATTGATGTTATTATTAATATGTGAAGATGCCATTTATATGGCAGGTTTTTCATTGATCATATTACCGAGATGATTTTGTCCTTGCATTTAATTCATTCTTTCCATCTGGAGCACATTGCCTCGTATGTAAAGACCTAACCACTTGGTCTTCTGAATCTCCCTCTCTTTATCTTTCCATTGTGTTACCATCTGCTACAAAGTTGCCATCATGGTGTAATACTTCTTGCTGAGCGGAATCAGGAGTCGCATTTCCAATTAGACTTTTTATCACTGTTATTCTTTAATATGGTTTTTTTTTCTATTTTTGCATATCTTTGTGAGATTCGGCTCTTCTAAATGGAGGTGCTGCATGGATATAATATTATATATATATATATATATATATATATATATATATATATATATATATATATATATATATATATATATACATATATATATATAAATAGATACATACCTGCATGCATACATACACATACACTTATATACGTGCCTATATACATTATACATAAAAGTGCAACAATAAAATTATATCTTTGTTTCATGTCGAGGATGACATGAGCTTTCAAAACTTAAAACACATAAAATGTTTGCATCAGCTAAAATGTCATTCCTCAAATAACCAGGCAAAATACTGTTTAAAAAGAGAAAATAATTATGGTGATTTTTCGTATTATTATATTAAAGCTAATAACACTATTTTCGAGTGTGAATAATTTGCTGAGAAGCATGAGCGAGAATACAGGGTTTCACTTAGCTTTACGTAAAATATGCATACTTTATCCACTGCTTAAACCATGGTCTATCCACTGCTCTTGGTTTTCCAGAAATACTTTGAATAACCTTGATTACAGTTTGTCATACTGTTTAATACAGCAGTTTGACACGCTACGTGGATAGTGTTTAATTCGTTAATCAGCGTTATCTACAGATGTTCTTAATATTACTCATTATAATTATCATTCATTTTTACTTTACTACTACTACTATTACTATGACTTGCTCCGCTACAACCCTAGTTGGAAAAGCAGGATTATATAAGGCCAAGGGCTCCAACAGGTTTCTATTTCATTTCTTGCTATTCACTTATTTTATTCTTCCTAACTTTCAGTTTTTGTTCCTTTGTACATAATACTTACATTAGTTTTCGTTATTACAAAAATATAAATGTATTTATTGCCATGCAATACACGTGCCGGACCCTTATTTAAATTACAGCGTAACATATACCTAGCAGCAGTCCTAGACTTAACGGCTTTCTTTCCTTACGGAATGGGAAGAAAATGGCAATTTAAAATAATCTTTTAGAATAAACCTAGCCTAACATGAAAAGATATAGAGATGGTTGCATCAATGCTCCCCTCCCTTATAGTCTACTAAATCAGCTTTCAAGGCCATGGTTGAAATTCATTAATATGGTTTTATCTAACAAATTAACATGAGGCTACATCTTTTAGAAAAAATAAATAATGGCAATTATTCAAGTTTTACCACATAAATGACTGTATCAATTCGTTTGACACTGAAATGAAAGCTTGACAGTTGTCTTGATGAAAATAGAAAGGTAAAATTTTCAAATTTATTCAAATCTACTCAGTTGAAGAATGAAATTGAAAGTAATACTTATATAAATGAAAATGAAGACATAATCTGAATTTGACAATCCTTCCACCAAATACGCCTTCAGTATAAAAAGACTTGGAAATACTCAATTCAAGAAAATATCAACAAAATTCCGGGTTATTCATAACCCCACCCCACCCCACACACTTCATTTGCACAATAGCGTTAAAAAAAGACTGAAATTTTCATCTTACGCAACGACGACGAAAGATCTAATATCAGGAATAGGTACCTTAAGGGGATTCATTCCCATTCGCCGTATGCAATCTACAAAGGGATCACAGGAAACGAATGGCAGGGCAAAAACAAGAAGGGGAAAGCCTTGAAAGGATATCGCTTGCCTGGGGAAAGAGGAGTGGTGTGGTGAAGGGGAGATTTAGTCCTACTTGCACTTTAAGGGGAAGAAACGCTTGCCAACCATTCTATTCGTGGCAGACACCGCCATTTATTTGTTAGAGACAATGGTGTCACTTTGGTTATCAATAGTAAAAAAAAAATACTAATAAAAATTCTAATGAATTTTATAGGAATAAACATTTTAATAAAAATAATAACTTTAATGATTTTGATGATAATAATAATAATAATAATAATAATGATATTTTAATTATAATAATGCCAATAATAATATTGTTTAAAAAATACTAGTACTAATAATTTCAATAATTTCCATAATAGTTTTTTAAAAACATCGCTTACAGGCTGTGATGAAAACTGACCAACTGCGCCCATGAGAAGGTCTTAATTGTTGGAAGGGGTCTAGAGGTCATGACCAGCCTCTTATATCACCTGGACTCAGAACCACCATAATCTAAATAATTCACCCATACAAGAGAATAGAAGGGACGGCACTGCCAGAGTTATAGCTCAAGTTCATTTGCCTTAATTCCTTGAGCTTAAGATTTTCACGAGCTTTAAGAAAGGGCACACGCCCCCCCCCCCCCCAAGAAAAAAATTAAGAGTCAAGCTTACAAATTAATTACTCTATATGGTACAATACAAAAGAAAAATGCCTAAACTATATCCACAAATGATTTACTCCACATAATCATTCATACGAATTTTAAGAAAGCGTGGAAGGGAAATCTATGAAAATGAAGGTATTAAATCAAGGAACTTCTCATACATAATTCCCCTCTTAAGTGAGCCTCGCCCTATTAATGCCAAATCTCCCCACTTAATCAAAATCTTACTGACTTTATAAAAAAAAAAAAAACTCCCATTGGCCTTATATAGAAAATCATAAAGCGTTAAATGCAAGTCCCGTTAAATTATCCTTGCCGATGACTCTTTATAACAACGTAAGTCTGGATTTCCATCACCAGTTCGCTTTCGCTTCGAAAGCAGTCTCTTATGAAAGCTTTCCCTGCTAGTGATTATGACCTCATTTATTCTTTTCATTCGCCGATTGATTGATTTATTGCAATTAACTAGCGTGATATCACCTTGCGAAATCTGTAAGCATTTATTTATACCTTTTACTTATCTTTACTTATTTTTATCTATTTAATTGCCTAAATCGGTTTTTATCTATATACTTTTCATTTATATTTCGGTACATTCCCTTTATAAACTCGAATTAATATCTCATTACATCATAACTTATTCTAAGCCTTTGACTAGTTAATCAATATTTTGGTATGAATTGGCATCGCAAATTTTATGGCCAGGTACAAAAAGTAAGTTTTTCTTTCTTGCCGATGGGATTCCAGGAAATAAATATAAGTCAAATCTTTCTACTTATGATTTTTTTTAAAAAAACTTTTTGTTGTTGTTAAATTAATGTTTCGCATGCAACAAAAATAATACATTTACATTAGTTTATTTCTACAAAAAAAGATTGATGATGATTCTATAAAACTTAGCTATACTGTTTTAAATTATAAAGAGTAAGTAACCTTATGTGTATATATGTATATATATATATATATATATATATATATATATATATATATATATATATATATATGTGTGTGTATATATGTATATATATATATATATATATATATATATATATATATATATATATATATATATGTATATATATATATATATATATATATATATATATATATATATATATATATATATATATATATATATATATACACAACTTTTGGAAATGAGAAGTAAAAAAAAAAAATTCCACTGTTGATCTGGCTCCAAAGGGTAACTGAAAAATTTCGTTTATAAAGATATTTCGTTTTAAAGAGCCATGAAATCGAGTCATTTCGTAAAAGCACATCTTGTTTAAGGTGGAACCCAAGCAGAGCAATTTAGACAAGACTGCCTGATTCAATGGCCCAGCTATTCACGATCGAATGTGGAATAAGGACTAGAATGATGAGAATACCCACGAAAAGGAGCTAAATTATTATTGAATAAAATATATTCCAAAAATAGTAATATTCGATACCGAAGTCTTAGTTGAAGCAATCCGGACTATCATCGACTCGTATCCGGGAGATAACAGTTAGCAAAGTGTAATGGGTATTGGGCAAAGAGCCTCTTAATCGCTGAAACGAGCGTATTCTCAATGATTTGGAAAGTGACGAACTCGGATAACTTGCGAATGCAAAGGTGATGGTTGCAGGCATCGCCATAATTGCTGCTCAGTGCTTGAAAGTAAATTCGGATGAAAGATATGGCTGTATATACTTCATGAAGAATTAGAGAAGAGACTAAAAGTATTATTATTATTATTATTATTACTATTATTATTATTATTATTATTATTATTATTATTATTATTATTATTATTGTTGTTGTTGTTGTTGTTGTTGTTGTTGTTGTTGTTGTTGTTGTTGTTGTTGTTGTTGTTAGTTAAGCTACAACCCTAGTTGGAAAAGCAAGATGCTCCAACAGGGAAAAATAGCCCATTGAGGAAAGGAAATAAGGAAATAAATAAACGATATAAGAAGCAATGAACAATTAAAAAAACAATATTTTAAAACCAATAACAATATTAAAACAGATATTTCATATATATATATATATATATATATATATATATATATATATATATATATATATATATATATATATATATATAAACTATAAAAAGACTTATGTCAGCCTGTTTAACTGATTCAACTTCAAAAGTTCAAACTTGCAGCGAATGTTTTTATGTTGAACAGTCTCTCTTAATTTTTAAAGTTTACATATGAAAGATGTATTTTAATATTTTTAGTTTATATTAGAATGAACTATTTTAATGTGGATACAGATCTTGAAATATTCTATTTTGATTGTTCATTGCTTCTCTTGTAATTTAATTATTTCCTTATTTCCTTTCCTCATTAAGCTCTTTTTCCCTGTTGGAGCCCTTGGTCTTATAGCATCCTTCTTTTCCAAATAGGATTGTAGCTTAGCTAATAATAATAATAATAATAATAATAATAATAATAATAATAATAATAATAATAATAATGGTTTAACATACAAAGCGAGTTCGAAGAGAGAGAGAGAGAGAGAGAGAGAGAGAGAGAGAGAGAGAGAGAGAGAGAGAGAGAGAGAGAGAGAGAGAGAGAGAGAACAAATTAATTAAAAGGGTGAACAAAATGTAAGGAACTTTTAAGTACTGTATCCAGTTGAATCTATTTCTCTTGAACCCTGAGTCAAATTTTTGCTTCCGGGTCGAGTTTTCACAGTTTGGAATAAAAGGGAAGAGTCTCGACATCAACGTTTAGAGTTTGAGGGAAAAAAAATAGGTGGAAGGTCACTTGAGGTGAAATAAACCGAGGGCTAAGAGTGAGGAAACTGAGGGGGAATAGCCAACTGACATGGCTTCTCAGACTCCACATTCCTCTATTTTTCAATTTTGTTGGGAAAAAGTTTTGTTTTCCCTTTTCAGCACAGCAAATAGAAAAGTACTGATGCTGATACACTCACTTTACAATATTACACATTACTAGTTTCACGTGTATTTTTGGCACCGGAACAACTTACAAGCAATACGACTAATTAATACTGTTTACATAAATTGTAATGTCTAGACTCAATGTTTGTGGCACATCTCGAAGGTTGAATGACATATACCTTCGCAAGCTTTTTTTTCATGGGTTATTTATCGATACAGAAACTAACAAGTTCTAAGTACCCGTATGTTGCCGTAAGGAAACCATGGTATACTAGAATTACTTTAGGGGCATCGACTCCATATATAAATCTAAAAGGCTCAGACAGTCTACCTACAATATGCAAAGCATTTCTCAAGAATATGGGCCTTATTCCTTCGGTGACATGATAATAATTGTCTTCATGTTTTGAAAGATTTAAATCATAGAGTAAAGAAGAAAGGCGAGAAGGTCGTTTGAGCTACTTATAAAGGACTAAGGTAACTCTTAATTGTAAGCAGCATTTAGTGATTAATTATGCATATTTACCTGTTTGGCCTCAATCATTAATTAAAGATGGTACTTTTCGTTATTCCTCATTTCCATCTGGTTTTTAAAAATTGTATTAGCAAAATTATAACTTAACACTTATGGATATTGATGAAAAGTTATTTCCAATTGCCCATTTAGAAAGTCATCACATAATTGGTCTTTAATCAACAAATTAGTAAAACACTGGGTCTAGCCATTTCTTAAATAGGTGACCATCAATAACTGATTATGAAAATAGCAGGGATACATACGTTCATACATACATATTCGTATTAAGCAAGTAAAGGAAATTTTAATGCATTGCAGAAGATTAAAGATTTCAAAACTTGGAAATGTCATTTATCATTATTCACAAAATATTTCAAATTAAATGCTCTGAAAAAACTTATCATAAATTAAATAAACGTCGGTTACCTTGGACTAAACAATCGCAATGTTCCTTCTCATGGGGCGTGATAGTTTGATAATAAAATTCTAAAAAGTGAAAAATTATATTATCAAATAAATGATTCCTGGGACGGCTTTACTGCATCCCATCTTTGTAAGATGTGCAATATTCTGTAAGAGACGTTCAAGTTTCCTTGAGCTGGCATTAAAAATAAGGGAATTTTACTAGTCTTCTTGGCAAGTATGAAAACCCTTGGAGGAGAAAATTTACCTCGAATATCAACACTGAAGAATACCTTTGTTCCCTGAATTGACTTGCGAATTGGGCTATATAGCCAGACCCTGGGACTTGTGAAGCCCTTTAGTGACCTAGTACAACTGGGAGGAAAACTCCAGCAGATGCACTTTGAAGTAAATGTTAGAAGATGCTGAGTGACAATACAGAAGAATGCAAACTGAACAATATGATACTGGGTGTCAAAAAGGAAGAATGGAACATGAGCAAAACAAGTGAAGATAGAGGCCGAAGGGACACTGCAACAACCCTCAAGTAATGCCTACCGTGCACCGCTTGAGGCGCACTAATGGCATTATTCCCCCTCGCGACCTTTGCTACTTGAAGTTGGTCGTCATCATTCAGAACACGTATATTAAAATGCTGATTTTTAAACTCTAATAATTCGGTAAATGTAACAGTTCTCTATTCTAGAATCATTTAAAGAACACAATTCTTTTTAATCTAAGGTTCGTTAAAAGATCATATGAAACTTAAGAAAATAAGACCCCTTATATTCTGAACAATTCTATCTACTACTACACAAAATTACAAGTAACAACATTGTTGTCTAATAAACTATCACACTCAATGAAGAGGATTTGAAATACGAAGGTTCAACAATTCCCTTCTTTTATATAATTTACGAATGAATATATCATTTTCCCTTTCACGAATAAATGGAGGACGGTAAACATAAAATAAAAGGATTGCACATTCTCAAGACATGTTTTCCCATCATTTTTCTATGATTACTTAGAATAGTTCTGTAATGTCTAGGTAAATATTATCAAGTTTATAACGTAACCATCATTTTAAATAATAAAAGATTCAACAGTATTTCATAGTGCTTCGGAGCTAGATTTTGTAATGGATATAAGGACTGCTTTGCTTTCCAATGCAAAATTCCTCAGTTATTAAACGATATTCACCTTTTAATTCTTTTCATTTCTACAAGGAAGTGTATTTTATCCAGAGGTTTTCAGGTCAAAAGCCCGTCACAATTTTCTAATTTCTTGGATATTTTCAAAAGCACCTAATTCGAAGGTAAATGCAGTTAAATTTGATTAGGGTAAAAACGATGTTTTAGAAATATGATAAAAAATTGTTAATTTTATTTGGTATCTTTTCATGGCATTAAGCCAGCCATGGAATAATTCTTTAGAGCTACCAGAGGGAAATACGAATATTCATTGTTTACAGGTGATGTGTAATTTCGAAATTCATTCCAAGCAGTTCTCTGCCGTTATAAACTCTTTTTTACAGTTGTAACATAAAACTGTGATTTTTATTCTCACTACAAATGATATATCTAAATTCCTTGCTTTGCTCATTAACATCCAATAATAAACCTCTCATTTTATTATTGACCTTTTGAAAAGAAAATATCTCATCTCGGAAGCACTTACACAATTTAATTCCATCATTCGTGATTTTACGATATTTAATTAGCTTATAATAAGTTTATACACAGGTGGATAGGGCGTCATTCTCGCCAATGAAAGGCATGTGATAAATTTCAGTTTTAAATCTGTTCTCTAATGGATAGAAATGCCAGAGAACCCCGCTTAATGAAAGAGAACTAGATTACTAACATAAGAAACAGCTTGTATTAACCAGACCTATTATTACCACCAGGGAAATATGCAATCTGCATATGCTTGAAGTTTTGGAGACAGCCTGACAACATGTTATTTACGAAAATAAACAACCTCCATGCAATGTTAAGGAAAAAAACATATCCAATCTTAAAAGCCCTTCTTGGGAGAGAAAGACAAACCTCACTCGAATACTCCATGGTTTTCTGAAAGTGGGTGTATATTACAAACACCTTTGTATACAAAATATAACCTTTGCTATTTTATCAGTTATTCTTTCATATAATTGAGTTTTTCCAGCGAGTTGTTAGTATGATCGCCTACGCAGCCAACTCGTAATACGTATCAGGCTACGAAATGAAAATGTTTTGGAAATACTGTCAATTACCTGTACCAAAGGTCAAACCGTAATGTCAATTGCCTGTACCAAAGGTCAAACCATAATGTCAGTTACCTGTACCAAACTTTGGTCAGCTTTTCATTGATTAGTTATTGCACTTATTTCTTAAATCTGACTTTTCTGATATCATCAAATTTTAACATCATAAAGATCCCTTGTCCAGTATAAATACGATGCATCTGTCGGTGTTTTCACTTTGAGTCTGAAAACTCACAGTAATATTGGAAGCTCAAATACAAAATTCCTACTAGGAAAAAAGCAAATACTAAGTAAATCCTGATCGGAATGGCTTAAGAAATAGACAAAACCGGTCCGCATTCATAAATTATTATATTTTCCCCAGTAATTCTTCCATTTATGTATGCATACATAAGTAAATTAAAATCAATTGATTTTACACGAGAGAAAAAAAAAAACAATTCTGTGAAGGTACTGAAAGTGACTAGTGCTTACGTATTTGCGCAAGGAATTCTCTCATCTAATTATTGCAAACTCATATATTATTTCACAAGCTTTAATTTTTAAGGAAATTATAAAACCTTGAAATTCATAAAAGTTTCACGGGGACCTAAAACCAGTAAAATTGTTTTAGCTCTCCTAAAAGAAGAGGCACTCAAGCACTATAACTCTCCAGAGGTTTCAGCCATAAAAAGCATACACTCGCCAAGGAAGGCATCACTTAGATTAAGCTTCTGGAGCACTGGTGTAAAGAATGAACTACGAATCGGATAGAAGGGAAATATAGTTATTAATGATGATGACAAAAATAAATAAATAAATAAATAAAAAAAATTAAAGTTCAATTTAACAAAAATATGATGATGATCCTTTATTTCATATTGGATACAATGATAATATTGACGCATATCGTTTTTATAAATTAATATTAATGATAATGATATAGATAATAATGCTAATAAAATTCATACTAACATAAATATCACGATCATGATCCTTTATTTCATATTGGATACAATGACGATATTGACGCACATCCTTTCTAGAAAATACATTAAAAACTATCCATAGTTTCACGAAACTAATGATAATGTCATAAAACAATTATATTTCCCACCAAAATCGTTCATTCTAATTATTACAATCGGTATTCTATTAAGCATCCCTCAATTTTTGAAACCTAGACTGACTAGACACCTCGACCTTCAAGGTCGAGATGATAAAAATATACTGCCCCGAACCAACAAACTTGAATTCCAAAAGTCCATCCTGTTGCAGAAAAGTTACGGGAAAGTTAATATTAGCAACACGTTAAGAGTCATGACCCTTGCTTCTTCTAAGAGAAGGGCACTCCAAAATCAGATGTTCTCTAGTCTTGGGTAGTGCCATAGCCTCTGTACCATGGTCTTCCACTGTCTTGGGTTGGAGTCCTCTTGCTTGAGGGTACACTCCGGCACACTATTCTATCTAATTTATCTTCTTGTTTTGTTAAAGTTTTTATAGTTTATATACGAAATATTTATTTTAATGTTGTTACTGTTCTTACAGTTTTATTTTTCCTTGTTTCCTTTCCTCACTGGGCTATTTTCCCTGTTGGGGCTCCTGGGCTTATAGCATTCTGCTTTTCCAACTAGGGTTGTAGCTTACCAAGTGATAATAATAATAATAATAATAATAATAATCCAGCTAAACTGAATGCTAGTATATTATGGAGTTTAGTAAGAGGCTCTGATAATTTGACATGACCATGAAAAATTAACTACATTGACAGAGAGAGAGAGAGAGAGAGAGAGAGAGAGAGAGAGAGAGAGAGAGAGAGAGAGAGAGAGACTCACAAAACCAAATTCTCTTAGATGAAAAAAAAATACACTAAATGCAAATTTGATATTTTCACAAAACCAGCTGGAAAGTGTTAATGACAACAATAAACCTGCACTTATAGGCAACAAAACTCAAAAGCAGAGTTTATACCATCGATTTTGAAAATATTCCACTACCTTTCTTCAAATATTCAACATATATTCTGAAAATATCTTGAATAATAATTACGATATATTCAACATAAAAAGGTTTATGAATTAGGAATAAGTTATTGAAAAGATTAATGCAACCCTTAAAGACATAAATGGAAATGCAAGAGGACATAACAGGCTCAATAATTGGGAACATTAATCGTCAGCATCCATCAACTAATTATATATTCATCCCATCTATAGAGGAATGGAGTTTGTATCCACCTTGGAGGAATATTACCCTCCAAAGGATCTACCTTTCGCAACAGTCCTGTGCCACAGGATACCATAATCATCTGTATTATTATTATTATTATTATTATTATTATTATTATTATTAGCAAAGTTACAACCCTGGTTGGAAAAGCAAGATGCTATAAGCCCAAGGGCTCCAACAGGGAACAATAGCACAGTGATGAAAGGAAACAAAGAAATAAATAAAAAAATACATGAAGTAAAACATTAACAATATTGAAACAGATTATTCATATACACAGACTATAAAAAGACTCATGTCAGCCTGTTCAACATGAAAAGATTTACTGCAAGTTTAAACTTTAGAAGTTCTATTGATTTAATTACCCTATTAAGATTATTCCACAACTTGGTCACAGCTGGTATAAAACTTCTAGAATACTGTATAGTACTGAGCCTCATGATGGAGAAGGCCTGACTTTTAGAATTAACTGCAGGTCAATATTAAATCTTCCCCGGCTTTAATAACGCAGGAAAATTGAAGCGGACAGAATGGTGGAAGGACTTTTAACTCTATAATATTGTTAAGTCT
Organism: Palaemon carinicauda; assembly: GCF_036898095.1. Classification (NCBI taxonomy): domain Eukaryota; kingdom Metazoa; phylum Arthropoda; class Malacostraca; order Decapoda; family Palaemonidae; genus Palaemon; species Palaemon carinicauda. The sequence goes on along the minus strand of NC_090762.1, from coordinate 44,772,021 downwards.
ATGTAATCATGAAGGCGTATGAAAACAATTACTTCCAAAGAAGTCTGTCTTACAAATGCAGGAAAGTAGTCATCAAATTTTAAGCCACACAAGTTTCGAAATTACTAAAGTTTCATAATATACTTGAAGGCCCCGCCATTAGCTAATGGGTTGAAGTTTTGTATTGCACTTACAGGGAGGATCTCGCATAAAGAAAAATAACAGAAGGTTTAAGTCAATATAATAATACTAAGAAGAGAGAGAGAGAGAGAGAGAGAGAGAGAGAGAGAGAGAGAGAGAGAGAGAGAGAGAGAGAGAGAGAGAGAGAGAGAGAGAGAGAGAGAGAGAGAGAGAATGATTTTTTTCAATTTCCTACTTCCTCCTTTATCGCATTACGGCAGAACGAACCTTATTTTGGGCCATGTCAAGAGTTCAAAGGATTGTCGTTGCTCCGTATACAAACCTCCCAAAACACAACCTAATTACGAATCAAAGGCACAAAGGCTATTATAAGAAATCTCTCGAAAAATGAGATCGAACATCTAACGCTCAATTTTCCTTGTGATCATTCCAGAGCGA
>NC_090762.1:44761463-44768963 GCF_036898095.1 Palaemon carinicauda | reverse complement strand
AAAAGTCGATACTGACTACAAAAAATAGTATTAAAAATATTCAGAAAATATAAGATGGGCCTCATTTTGAAGAAAATGCTTATGTTTTATATTTTAATTAAAATTATTACTTTTTTTGTAAAAAGCAGTTTACTCATAGGCCTAAACTTTGTTTACTATGAAGACATCTTTCTTGCAAGCATATTATATGATTTTTTTATTTGATTATCCAAAAGTCGTGAAAGGATTAAGTAATCTTCAATAAATTATCGATAAATATGAAGCCCAAAACCAAGTGATAACTTAAAATATATATTCATTGATTTTATCTTTTAATGATGTTTAGATAGAGAAAAGATATACACATGTAGAACATTAGCAAATAAGCACACAATAAAAGTTCATCAGAATGAAATCACATCTTTACAGGTGAATATTGTGCCCAACACCTCTCAGAAAGTTATCAAGGTCTCTTCTCCCAGCTGTGTAGTCAACACAAAGATTCTGCAGGAGTTGTTGCTGTTGGACATACACTCTCTTAACTCTTTTTACTTGTGGGTTTCTAACTGAATCTTGTAGAACCTTGGTTGACACGACTGCCTCCTCCCCTTGCAGCAGCTTAATCAGCTTCTAAACGGTAGGATGGTTATGGCCTGCCAAAGACTGGAACCTAGCGTTCCAACCTTCACATATGTTGTTAGTCCTTGGATTGTTGGTTACTGTTGCATCGTGGATATTCCAGATGTTCGGAGGGAAGCGTGGTGGGATGTGACGCAGAACCAGTTGGTTGTTGTCTCTTCTTGGCCTCTCTCTGTATGTACCAGTTACATAATTCCGATCGAAATATGTCAGTAGCTCCATTACTTCATCACCATCAGGTGCTGAGGCTATCAGGAGTTCCATTCCTTCTCGGACATCACCAGGGGGAAGAAACGCCAGCCCACCGAGTTTACCACATAGTAGCCGAAATTCTGCATCTTCTCTGTATCGATTAGTCAGTCCCAGTTCTTGAACCTTCCTCCAGGTTGACTGGGTAAGGTGGTAAAAACAACCTTGAATACCAATGTCATCTCCAAAGCATTGTTTAACAGCAGATATTGCAGCTGCCTCAAAGTCAAGGATGATTTTCTCAGGGTCTGGTTGTAATCTCCGTTCCTCACAAGCTGTCTGAATGGCCTGAAACATTTCTTCATAGGTCGCCTGTGTCTTTCTTTGGAGTAATGCGTAGACAACTGGTATGCCAATTGACCTGAGTGGTACTTGAATTGTGTAGATTTGGAGAAATCCAGCTGGTGCAATGGCATAGCATCCATCCATCAGCCAGGTGTCAGCTTCTGCAAGTAATCGAAGGTGGTCATCAGTCGCGAAGATGATAACTCTGGAGTCTGTGTCTGGGCCATTGTCATGGAGTAAGAAACGCCTTGGTAGCTGGTTTCGGTGGGCATCACTTGTCTCAGTCCAAGCACCCTGTAACTGTAAATCCTGCAGTCTTGCTGGTTCAGGTGGCAGAACAGCAATTCGTTGGTTCCGTATTGTCCGCTTACAGGTTGCTTCTTGTGGAAGGAAGGCCCTTGTCATATCATCCAGTTCTTGTAGTACTCCCTGATATATGATGCTTGGTTTGTCCCTTGTTTCTGTGGCTCTTCTCTTCATTGACACTAGCGACTGTAACTTGAACTTCAATCTCGTTTGGTTGGTGGTTATGGACGTTCACAGACACTGGATCTTCAAGTGTGTCAACCGGTGTTCTGAGTCTCCCTTTACAACCTGATCCTCGCTTGGTACATCTCCAATGTCTGTAGTTGTTTGTCGTGCTGTGCCTAGTGTACATATATCCATTAACACATATCTTTTCTCTGCCTTTATTACTTGTAGTCTCCATCTTTGTAAATGATTTACCAAACTGGTATCTTCTATTTATACTCAAAATGGGAAGAGTTGCTGTAAATTACTGTAATTAAAGTGAACTACCATTCACCGTTTAATTATTCTTTTTTCTTTTGAAGTGTCAGAACTCATTACTTTTGAACTCTAAAATTTTAGACTCATATAATCATTCAACCATTTTGTAAGTACACCTGTAATTTCTGTTTCACTTAAACAATTGTTCTTATTTCTTTTGATCTCTAAAAATTTAGACTCATTCAATCATTCATCCATTTTGTAAGTACACCTGTAATTTAAGCTTCACTAAACTAATTGTTCTCATTTCTTTTGATCTATTGAACATATTTCATAATTTGTGATCAGGTTGATCTCCTAATTCAAATATCCTAACTGCAAAACAGAGCCAGATCAAAACTCTTTATTCATAAAAATATCTAGAGCAGACAATAGTGTGTTTAAAACACGAGCATTCTCAGAATGAGACTGATTTTGTATTTGCTTTTTACAAAATAAGTAATAATTTAGACTTAGGACTATCTTATATTTTCTGAATATTTTTTAATACTATTTTTTGTAGTCAGTATCGACTTGTGGCTTTAGCCATGGCCATTTTTACCTACCTTACCCATATGGCCATTTTTACCATGGCCATTTCTTCCATGGCCATTATTACCTACAAACACTGTATACAATTATGTCATAGCCCTTTCCTACTTAATAGAGGTGGTCCAGTAGGCGTTAGCTTTCGGTTCTTATGGCCCAAAGTAAGCTCCTTTAGATGTTCGTCTTCAGCTTCTTCAGAAAAGTATTTAGAGATAAGGATGCTAGTGGTTTAGTTGCTATGTTCCTGATTGATTCCTTAAGAACAAGGAGACTGTTTGATACCCTTGTCAGCGAGGCATTTGTTGAATGAATATCCCACTTATAACACAGAATGAAATAGGTATCCGCTTGAGGCTCCAAAGAGCTGGTTCAGGGATGTTCAGAGATGGTGTAGAGTTGTCCCTATAGACCCTATCGGCGATAAGGTCTATGGTTTCGTCCACAGGCACGTTTGTAAATAAAGAGAATTTCTTGCCACGTACAGCAAGGGGCTATAAAGAATCATGCCCTACAAAAACATAACACCCCTATTTGTCGAGCTGATATTGTCAGTAACACCAAGATTATTGGTAGCGCCCCAGATAGTCGACGTCTACGCATCCTAGAAGCTCTACTGATACAGCGAGATAAACCCACCCTTAATACGACCCAAGAGATGTTTTTGTTACCATCAAGCCGTCGTATTGATACATCAAGAAACCCCCATCGAGGAGGACCTAATGAAGACACTACCAACCACGAAAATACCCCGAATTTTGATGCCTAAGTAGGAAATGATCTCAGCCACGTGGGACACTTTTCTGAGCGGGAGAGCAGCCTGGCTGGCTCAGAGCGCGCCTCAGCCAATCAAAATTCAGGTCCCCCGATGACGTCACAGACTGGTATTCCCGGCCGAGATCGTCGTACACCAGACACCATACCATACCAGCTCCGATCAACCAATGAAAACCAATGAAAATTCGAGCCCTTTCACTTGTAATCCTGATCCTGGGTATAAATACCACCCGACTGCAGCATCCACCTCACTCTCTACCTGAAGACGAGGAAGGACTTATCCTCGAAACACGTCGTAGTTTTTACTATTTTGTACCAAAAGTTTTACTTGTATTTTGTGAGAATATACTTGAAAAGTCTTCCGGATTTTGTCATTCACCTGACTGATGAATTTTTCAAGTCTGCTGGCTGATTGCAGCGCTCTAGAGAAGAGAATTATCCGGAAAATAGAAAAATTAGATAAGAAAATAAACTCTGCCGATGCAGCCATTACTTTTAACTCAATAATAATAATAATAATAATAATAATAATAATAATAATAATAATAATAACTACAACAATAATAATAATAATAATAATAATAATAATAATAATAATGATAATAATAATATTTAATAGTAATAGTAATAATAGTAATAACTACAATAATAATAATAATAATAATAATAATAATAATCATCATCATCATCATCAATTGTAATAATACTGTACGCAATTTATCAATGGTGTTGAGAAAAGATATCCCTTACTGAGGTGCAGCTTCTGAAATTGCGAAAGACAATTTTCTCGTGATTCACTCCTCATCCTTCCGTGCTTGTTGAGGTATACTGCAACACATTCGGCAAGATCATGCAATTTCATCTTCGCAAATGAGAGCTAGTTAAGCTAATGGTGTTCTCGATCTTTCTGACGCACTAATATAGGATTAGACGGGTTTACATGTGTGGGTTGGGTAGGCAATTTCAGGAACTGTATTCTTTTTCATGTGCAATTGAAGGATAAGAGTTTTCTTTTGTCGTTTGGGGGGAAGTTTCCGAGGGCAATGTCATTGTGATCTTGTTAATGGCATATTCATTCACCCATTTTTTAACCGTATAAAACATTAAAGGCATTACATAGTTTGAGAATATTATAATGTACCAAGATAAAATTTTACTGTTTCCATCTAAAAATTAAAATGTTAAGAAAAAAAATTATAACAATATGAAAGGCTTATATAAGGAAGTATAACCATTAATCAATAAAAATTGCTTACTTAAACACACACGCAAGCCACAAATAAAGTCATAGAAAAATATAGCACAAACTAAAGAAAACATTACAAAGAGACCTTAAAACAATTGCTAAATGTAAAATCACTACACGATAGATAAAGATCATGCGGAAGAAAGAAAGAATCAAAAGTGTAGACAAATAAAGCAGAAGTATATACAAACGCAAAGAAGAAAGTCAACGCTTAACTGCAAACTATCAGGAACAGTAATTTCTTTTTCTCCTTTTTATATTCATCGGACCTTAAATTACTTTTACAATCTTATTCAATCTCCAAATTAGGAGCGTATAACATACTTTGAGTAGTCTACGCTCAGATGTCGAGGCTATTTAATGAAGGACACTCCAAAATAATAGAATTGTTCTCTATTCTTGGGTAGCCTCAGTACCATGGTCTTCCACTGTCTTAAGTCAAAGTTCTCTTGATTGAGGGTACACTTAGGCACACCATTCTTATTTCTCCGTTCCTCTTGTTTAAGTTTTAATAGTTTATATAGGAAAAATTTACTTTAATGTTATTGTTTTTAAAATATTTTATTTTTCCTTGTTTCCTTTCCACACTGGGCTATTTTCCCTGTTGGAGCCCCTAGGCTTATAGCATCCTCCTTCTCGAACTAGGGTTTCTGCTTAGCAAGTAATAATAATAATAATAATAATAATAATAATAATAATAATAATAATAATAATAATAATAATAATAATAATAATAATAATAATAATAAAAGAACTCTCATCAAATTCCCACTTCAGTGAGCTTGCAAAATCTAAGAATGAAAAGTCATTCTGCAATATTAAAAAATTGCATCACCTAGAAACAAATTTAAATTGCCTCAAATATCAACAACGTTCACACAAGAAAATATGATATGCAATGAGCTGTTATTAATGAAAGACTTAACGTCCGATCTGGTATAACATCTGAACAATTAGTTGACGAGATCAACTAGGATTAAATTAGATAAGGACAAGACATTAACATGTTTGTTTAATTTATATATTTTTTACTATTAACATTTATATGAATCGCTGAAATAATTATCCTGTACCCACAACAGATTTATGACATTTATTGTATTGAATACTTGATATATGTGGAAGCAAGGTTCATCACGGGATTCAGGGCTTATTTTCTCTTTTCATTAAGAGAGTAAATTGGGTGAATTTCTTTACTGATAATTTATAATGAAAATAAATATCTAGGATATGATACGTCTTTTGCTTCATGTGTTTGTATGTAAATGTTTGTTTAAAGATTCACTATATTACTTATATTATTAGAGTCCTCCCTATCTTAAGCTCCATAAAAAACTATTTTGCCACGTCACAAAATTAAACCTCACAAACAAGAAATCAGCGCGCGGTGGTCCAAGTTTCTTTACCAGTAACATTTTCCAATCTACAGCATTATATTTGTTTTTTTTTCTCCCCTGATTACTTTTAATTCTCATTTAATCTCTAGCTGGTATTCTTTTCATTTACTGAGCGTGATCTGCGAGCAATTCCATTTGGCTGTAGTGACTTATTCAAATCTACACTCGATCCAAATAGGAGTTTCTTCTTATTCCTTTGTCTTCTCCCGTTTTATTGTTCTTTTTAACGAATTTGGAATAAAATGATAATTTCCATAAAATTTTGCGTATTCATGTTATTTCCAACTTCATTTGTCGAGAATACTGTATGAATTTCTTCTAACATGAAAGTTTCCATACTCTTATAACTAATCCTTCAATTGACCAATTTATCTCATTTTCTTGCTTATTAAGGACTAGCGAATGAAAAAGGCATAGACATTACGACAGAATGAGCCCCGGAATAAAAAAAGAAATACGTTTTTAAAACTTGAAAAATAAATTTCAACTGTGAATCATACCTAGAAAGGAATAAGTAATGATCCGGACATTTCACACGGATAGATCACTCATTTGACTCCCATTAATGCCCTACTTTACCAACATTCTGCCAGCAACCCCCTTGAAATAGAAAGGGACACGGCAAACAGGAACCTGAAAAGGAGACGTGAATCCTCAAGGCCTAACATCAGATTCACTTTGATCCAGTACCATCAAACTCCCGACCTTCATTCTATATAAGGGAATAAAAATGCGACTACCATGGCACAAGGAGAACACATTACGAAGGGGTAAATAAAATGGGGGGGGGGTGCAAAAGAGATAATGATAGTACGCTTATCAAACAGGACTCCTCGTGTGACACGGTTTCAACTTCACCCTATCTATGTCGCTGTATTGATTTCCGTAACCAGGTCACCGTGGTGATGAGATTAATTGAGATCAATCAATGGATGCTTTTTGTCTTTTGTCGACATTACCTTTTGTTTCAACACCCCCCCCCCCCCACCATTTTTTTTTTATAGTTGGCTGGAGTCAGTTTCAATTACACGGCTAAGTCCAGGAAAAACCTTGCTATACAATGTCAATTATGTGTATCTTTCAGTATGCAATGAAGTGACAAACATACAGTACAGTATTTTTTATCATTTGAAAGTGAATACTTTACTTAAAGCGCTGATATCAGAGAATTCAATTGTTAGAGTACTTAATTGTCAATAGTAAATTTACCAATTATGTTAAACACGGCGGTTACCTGAATACACAATTCTTATTTAACGATATCATCAACATAATGATGTCAGTTTTAGTTCATCTTAAAGCGGATGCCTGTAATTCTTTTTTATTTATGTATATTCATCGATTTTCAGCTTCTAAATAATTATCCTTTAATAAATGTTTCCCTCGTATGTGGCAAGAGGTGCTGTACCTGTCTAGAGATGAGTAGGTACTGAATGGGGACAGCCTAGCTTAAAAAAAAAAAAAAAAGAAGAAGAAGAAGAACAAGAAGAAGAAGAAGAAGAAGAAGAAGAAGAAGAAGAAGAAGAAGAAGAAGAAGAAGAAGAAGAAGAATACAAAATAAAAGAGGAAAAAAATCATAAGCAAATCTGATACAATATTTGAATACGAAAAAAA
>NC_090762.1:44753963-44756463 GCF_036898095.1 Palaemon carinicauda | reverse complement strand
AGCTATACAACGTTGAAGCCTAATAATGTTATAAATATTCAAATAATATTGAACCATTCTACGTAACATTCCCAGGACCAAAACTTGCAATTTTCCGCTTGATTATTTATATTTGAAGAATGTCATGCATTTTCATTAGGGTTTACAAAAACTCGTCTTTATATTCAATGCGTCCGTTAAAAATGTACCTTTCTGATTCAGTTAATCATAGGGAGTTGCCATTCTAGTTATTTTCTAAGTAATTATTATTTAATATATTATTACCCATTTCATTCGATTTCGATACTTGTTTGTTTAAATGACAAGAATTATAAAATGTTCAAACAGATCAACGACTACTTCATATGATGCATTTTATCTTTCCTGTTCTACTGCTTCTTTATGCCAACTGAACAAAAAGCAGATTACTAGCACTTTTCCTTATGAAGTTACACATACAAACACATATGTATACACAAACACACACACACGCATATATATATATATATATATATATATATATATATATATATATATATATATATATATATATATATATACACACATATATATACAGTATATATACAGTATATACAGTATATATATATATATATATATATATATATATATATATATATATATATATATATATATACACAATATATATATATATATATATATATATATATATATATATATATATATATACACAGTATATATATATATACATATATATATACATATATATACACACACACACGCACATACTGTATATATATATATATATATATATATATATATATATATATATATATATATATATATATATATACATTTAAATATATATGCATTGCTAACGCTGTTCCGTTAAGAATTTATTAATGACTACATTCAACGTTCGATTTGAATTTTTTTTTAAATTTTTTTATTGAGGTACCCGTTAGAGGGTTTGGCATTGAAAATACAAGATTGAAATTTTATATCAGACCAATATGATCTTTACCTATAAGATTCGCATCAGCCAATTCAGTAAGACATAGTCGATAATATTGTTGTGCATAAAAAGAAATCTGTGTCGTATATTAATAGGTTAGGAGCATGGCGACAAATCAAATGCGCATAAAATTAGTGAAACAGGCAGTAAATATTTGAACTTAAGTAAGAGATCACCTTAACAATAGTTAACAATTAAGGCAAGACAAGGATTCAGCCTAGTTTCTATAGACTAAGAAGGCGTTTCCATCGATCGATAACGGAAAATGTAGAGCTCTATATAGTTAACGTCTATAAATTTTCGAAACGAGACTACCATGCATTCATTATCCACACGTTCTCTCTCTCTCTCTCTCTCTCTCTCTCTCTCTCTCTCTCTCTCTCTCTCTCTCTCTCTCTGAAATTTAACACATCCTGCTTGGAAGGTGTAGATATGTGTTTTACAACAATTGATCATAATACTGCTAATAATAGTAAGAATAATACTAATAACAATACTTGTACATTGTTATCTTTGGCTTATATTATAAGCATTTGTGACATTTAATACCAAGTATGTGTAACTCCCTTTCAAGTAAAAGAGAAAGCTAACAATGAAAGCAAAATTTTAAGTAATCAGCCAACGTTAAATGGGCTGTTTTTGAGATAAAAACAGTGATATATATATCAAGGAATCGATGAAACTTTACCTCAGAACAAGAACCAGAGATTTAGGAATCTATTTTCTAGTAATATAAAGATAAATTGAATATAAATAGAAAGATGAGATCATTAAAATCTCGCATTAAGGTGATAGACAGATCAGAAAAACCTGGGTAACCAACTTGAGGTAAAACAAAGGGATTGTAAATGATAAGCAATGAAACTAGAGATTAGACTACAAAATCATTTTATATGGTGGATTTGAAGGCCGATGACACAGACCACAGGTATAACGGAATTGTCTGCATAAAAATCTTGGATAACAAATCCTTCGACGATGCTGAAGACCGACAAGATTTGAGGTGAAATATAGGTTACACGGGGAAACGAAACGAGACTAAGTTTTTTAATAAAAGATGCTTTCGATATGAAGCCTAGCGGAGACAATATTTGAAGAGAGGGTCGATTTATATAATGAAAAGGGAGGCTTTAACTTTAGATATGTCAAGGAAGGAATAAATGTGAGCGCACACTTGAACGTCGGGCAGAATGAATCCTTTAAGTCACACTACTTGATAAAATATGTTAATTTTCTTTTCTGGTAATTACTGGGGAGGTCTAAGTGATAACGTTAGAAGTCGAAAGTTAAGGAAATTCCCTTTTTAACAAAACACATATTGAAGTCTATCTGGTTCTTCTTTCCTCGAATTCAATTTTAAAACTTTAAAAATATACCCGAACTAATGAAGGACTAAAATAACCAATAAGCAATTAAAATGACATATCCAAAATCCTAATCTCAACAAAAAGAAAACCATTTGCATGTGTTTACCACACAGCGAAACTCTTCTATTCCTTTTACAAATAGTAATGCTTTCATTCAAAA
>NC_090762.1:44721463-44751463 GCF_036898095.1 Palaemon carinicauda | reverse complement strand
TAAGATATATGGCTTTATGTATCGATATATAAACAAAATCATATTCAAAATATACAGACATACATACCTGCATAAATATATATATATATATATATATATATATATATATATATATATATATATATATATATATATATATATATATATATAAATATATATATATGATAAATTTTGCACATTTTTTTACGTGTTTTTTTCATATTCAAATAAGCCATATATATTTGTCTTTGTGTGATTTCGCCTGGGGCTCTGATCCCGAGGTCGTTAAGAGAATCCAGACATTAATATATCAAAAATATATATGGCTTATTTGAATATGAAAAACACGTAAAAATTTGCAAAATTTATCATTAATTGAATGCCAAGTAACAAACTACCAATTAGCTACGATGGTGAAGATGGGTTGATTTCAATTCTAAGTACAAAATACCTGAATTCGACAGGTATAAGTACAGTGGAATTGTCATTGACTTATCTTTCTTCGTGGCCAAGTGGGTTAGTCACTGTCTATATAAGCTTGCCGACCAGGGTTCGATTCCCGGCCAGAGCCAAGCTCTTGTCTTTGTGTGATTTCGCCTGGGGCTCTGATCCCGAGGTCGTTAAGAGAATCCAGACATTAATATATCATAAATATATATGGCTTATTTGAATATGAAAAACACGTAAAAATTTGCCAAAATTTATCATTAATTGAATGCCAAGTAACAAACTACCAATTAGCTACGATGGTGAAGATGGGTTGATTTCAATTTTAAGTACAAAATACCTGAATTCGACAGGTATAAGTACAGTGGAATTGTCATTGACTTTTATCTTTCTTCGTGGCCAAGTGGGTTAGTCACTGTCTATATAAGCTTGCCGACCAGGGTTCGATTACCGGCCGGAGCCAAGCTCTTGTCTTTGTGTGATTTCGCCTGGGGCTCTGATCCCGAGGTCGTTAAGAGAATTCAGACATTAATATATCAAAAATATATATGGCTTATTTGAATATATATATATATATATATATATATATATATATATATATATATATATATATATATATATATTAATATATATATATATATATATATATATATATATATATTCATTTATATATATATATATATATATATATATATATATATATATATATATATATATATATATATATATATATATAGTATGTACTGTGTATATATAAGCATCCCATGGGATAAAAAAGATATTCATACTAAATACATACATATAAACACATGTGCTATATATATGTATATATATAAACACATACATGTATACATATATATATATATATATATATATATATATATATATATATATATATATATATATGTATATATATACATTTACCGTATATTGTGTACAAATAAATATATATATACATTTATATATATATATATATAAATATAAATATATATATATGATAAATTTTGCAAGCTTATATAGACAGTGACTAACCCATTCGTTAAGAGAATCCAGACATTAATATATCAAAATATATATGGCTTATTTGAATATGAAAAACACGTAAAAATGTGCAAAATTTATCATTAATTGAATGCCAAGTAACAAACTACCAATTAGCTACGATGGTGAAGATGGGTTGATTTCAATTCTAAGTACAAAATACCTGAATTCGACAGGCATAAGTACAGTAGAATTGTCATTGACTTTTATCTTCCTTCGTGGCCGAATGGGTTAGTCACTGTCTATATAAGCTTGCCGACCAGGGTTCGATTCCCGGCCGGAGCCAAGCTCTTGTCTTTGTGAGATTTCGCCTGGGGCTCTGATCCCGAGGTCGTTAAGAGAATCCAGACATTAATATATCAAAATATATATGGCTTATTTGAATATATATATATATATATATATATATATATATATATATATATATATATATATATATATATATATATATATGTATATATATACATTTACTGTATATTGTGTACAAATAAATATATATATACATATATATATATATATATATATATATATATATATATATATATATATATATATATATATATATATATATATATAAATATAAATATATATATATATATATATATATATATATATATATATATATGCATATATATATATATATATATATATATATATATATATATATATATATATATATATATATATATATATATATATGTATATATATATATTTATATATATATATATATATATATATATATATATATAAAACAATTTCTACGAAAATTGTATTTTCCCTAACATACTTCTCACTGACTAATGAATAGTATAACGTCTAGAACGCGCACTCTTCAACCAAAGTTCCCCTCTCCCCGCCCCCCAAACAGGCCTATGCCCTCCCAACCCACCTCTCCACGTGCGCAACCCTGACTTCTCTTGTTTCCCAGTATGCCTTGAAGAGACGTATCAGACGACCCTCCCAGTCCGCCATCAATCATTCTACCGTAGTCCCAGAAAACAATGATTCCTATTGGCAGGGTCTACCATGGGGAAGGATTAGGGGGGAGGGATTAAACTATTGGTCAGGGGTAAGTTTTTCAGGAAAAATACAATTTTCTTAAAAATTGTCATTTGTTTCAACACGAATACTTCCCACTGAGAGAAAGTGCTATAATAAAGGTAAAATAAAAATTGGCTAGCCAGAGAACAATACCTATGATAGCATCTTCCTTCCTGGAATAGTCCATGGTAAGTCGAGGGGATAGGTATTGAGACCCTCTACCCATTGTCGTTCTATATGGTTTGTGTCATGTGTAGATTGCCCTTAGAACTTCTGTTGGGCGACCATGACGAGACCGATATTGAACCCCTCCTCAGACCTGTGGGGACAGTCCTTGAGGTAGCGGTCGTTAAAGCTGACCATCTCAACCATACACCTGCTCTCAGCACCTGGTCGGACTGCAATGTTCCTTTTGAAGACCAACGAAGTGCTGAAGCCCCTGGTGTCACAAGGCTTGGCAGACCTTGGGAAGGGTTCACCCTTTGCCAAGTACACTTTAGATATCTCCTGAAGCCAGAAGGAGTTTGTGTTCTTTGAGATCGCCCTCTTCACTTCCCCGTAGTCATGAACAGAATCTTGATAGCCTGGCGGAGGGTGGAGGGCAGAGGTCCTCGAGAGATATTTCCGCACAGCCCTTACTGGGCACAGCAGCAGGTCCTCCGTGTCAATTGTCTTGGGGATAACAGGGATGGAAAACCTGTTGAACCGCATGTCAGCTACCGTCGGGTTCTGTGTCTTTATCATGAAGGAAGGGGTGAACTTGAATCAACTCCTTTCACCCATGTGAGTGGGAGACATTCGTTGAGAGCCCATGGAGCTTGCCTACTCTTTTGGACAAGGCCAAGCGAGAAGGAGCACCGTCCTCAGGGTAAACTCCCTGTCCGTAATATGCCGCAGAGGCTCACATAGAGGTTTCTTCAGGACAAGGACCTTGATGGTGTACCATGTGGGTGCCTTGAGGGCCCTGGGGGGGGGGGTGCCTGCCCAAACCCATTCATCAGCATTGAGAGCCACTAGGAGGAATTAGGTTCAACCCTTTGAGGAAGAAGACCTGACACAGGGCCCCCCGGAATCCCTTCACTGCCGGAACTGATATGCCCTGAACAAGGTGTAGATGGACCAGGATGTCCACGATGTCTGGGATTGAGGCATTGAGGGGCTATATGCCCTCCATGGTGCACCATCTACTAAAAGCCGCTCACTCTGCCTAATATATGGCTCTCGAGGATTGTCTGAGGTTACCCGTAATCTGAGCGACTGTCCTTCTGGAGTAACCCTCCCTTCTTAGCAAAATGCTGAATAGTCTCCACGCGTGAAGGGACAGGTTTTGGAGGGCTTCATGGAATGCGTCCTCAAGAGCTGCTGCTGGGTATGGCATTGGAGAACAAAAGAAGGGCATCTTTGCGTTCATTCTCGTCACAAAGAGGTCCAGACAGGAAGAGCCCCAATTTCCTATCACTGTCTTTCGGATGTAGGGACCACTATGCCGCCAACACCTATCCCCTTTCTGCATTTGAGGAGGGCCCTTTGCATTGCCAGATCATCGAGCTTGTTTATTTGGAGGGCCTTATCATCCAGGGACCAGAGTCAGGCGGCCGTTTGGTACAGAAGATGACCTCCCAATCCGTCCCTGGATACTTCTGTGAAGGGAAGGATCTGCGGAGAAGGATCCAATAGTCAGACCCCTGCTAGGGTGTTCCTCGGGTGTAACCACCATGGTTGAAGTCTCACAGAGGGATGTCTAACTGCAAGGTTTTGCACTTCCTTCAGGTCCCACTAGGCCGGTTTCAGCACCAGTCTTCCTTTAGGGACAAGTTTCTCCAAGGACACCAAGTGCCCCACTAGCCTTTGCCACTCCTTCAGAGATGCCGGCTCTCCCTTAATGAGAGGCCTTGCTATTTCTTTTAACCTTATGACCCTCTCACTCATCGGGAAGACTTGGGGCTACAGATGTCCAGGGAGATACACAGGGCCAAGGAGGACCTAGCCTCCCTTGGGGATCTGATCTGGCATTCCAGATGGCGGAGTGGTGCTGCACTCGAGCCACCGAGGGCTCCAGGAGGTTTTTGAGCCTTCTGATTAGGCCGAGGACCCTTCGGAAGGACGACACTTCCTCGACACCGCATCCTATGGGTGGTCCCTCGACCCCTCCTTCAAAGCCCACTCTCCAGTATCGTTAGCCCCACTAGATGATCCCTCCCATGGTAGCAGATGATTGCCCTGGAGGTCCGCTTCCCCTGATAAAGGGGCCCTACCGCTCTTCCTCCTTTCGGCTTTGTTTCACTGCTGGGTTGGGACCCGGAGGCACAGAGCCCTAAGAAAGGCCTTGAGGATTGATGCCTCCTCTCACAGTCCTCTGGCCCCATCTCGATATGCGTGTACAAGGCAATGTTAAGCATTGGGAACTCCTTCCAAGGGGCTGGGGGAACAGATTCTACAGTTTCCCACGTGGGAAGGGATCCTTCAAAGCAGACCTAAACGGGGTCCTTGGGGTGCCCAAATAGTCCTCTTGCTCCCACGAGATTTGATCAGTACCAGTCAGCTGCTGCCCAAGGACGAAGGCCACCACTCTTATCGCGGAAGGCGATTTCTCTACCCACGGAGGACCAGAGGAGCTGGTCACAGGCAGCGGAAGAAAAGCTTCAGGCCACGCCGAGCAGCAGAATTATGGCCCAGTTGGCCAATCCCGGTAAGGGAGCTTGAGAGGGTTCTGGCTGGATAGGTCAAAGTGCCAGCAGCTTAGTGGTTTTGGCCCTGTGGTACCCACATGGAGCCGCTAGCCTGGGCGAAGCACCACCCCCTTAGAGGACCATAAAACCCTGGAGTAGCCACTCACACCTTGACATTACATCTCTCAAGGCTCCTGCAACCTCTGCTGGTGCCCGCAAGGGGAGATCAGCGCCTGGGAGCCATTGAGTGTTAGCTGGAGCCACTACCCCGTGAGCGGGTGAGAGACCGTGTACTGGCCGTTGATTTTACACTCGGTCGGCGGATAGAAAGACGGCGGCCAGGTTGGGTGGCTCTAAGCCCAGGCTGAGCAGAGGGGAACTGGCCAGGCCAAGATGAAGGTACCTGGGCAGTGGAAACTTGCGCCTCATGACGTTGCTAGCTGTAGCAGGGGTGCTTGGTAGCCACTGAATGGGAGCTGATTCCCAGATGGGAAGTAAGGTGGTGGTACAGGCTGTGTGTCTGCTGCCGGTCCACCTGGGTAGCCAGGCTGACCTGGTGCTGCTAACTGCGGCAGAAGACTATCTGCGCAAAGACCGCTGCCCTGGAGTAGGTGCCCAAACCTGACCATCATCTCCGTCCCATGGCAGTAATCCCTTTCAGCCGAAGCCGAAGGCATCACCGTCAAAATCTTGTGATAACACCACAGTCACAGTGACCAATGTGGTAACGTCCCTGACTGGTGAACACCAGACCAGGGTTCGAGTCTCGCTCAAACTCGTCACTTCCCCTGGACACTGCAACCTCACAATCCTTGTGAATGAATGTATGATTTGAAGTTTTCTGGCATCCTGACATCCCATCGTTGTGAGCCTAGGATGGGGGGTTTAGGGGGATATATATATATGCATGCCATGTACATACGAAAGATATTCACCCTCAATACATACATATAAACACATACGGACACACACACGTGTGTTTGTGTGTGTGTGTGTATATATATATATATATATATATATATATATATATATATATATATATATATATATATATATATACACACATATATATACGTATATATATATACCATAAAATATATGCATATTTATAAATAATATATATACATATATATAACACATACATATGTATATATATACCGTAAAATATATGCATATTTATATGTATATATATATATGCACACACACATACATATATATATATATATATATATATATATATATATACATATATATATATATATATATATATATATATATATATATATATGTATGTATGTATGTATATATATATACCGTATAATATATATATATATATATATATATATATATATATATATATATATATATATATATATATATATACACGTGCCAACTAGTTTACGTATCAACTTCCACATATAAATTTAACATCTGTTCCAATATAACATTTCTTAATGCCAGACTGATATATTTTGGTAAATTCTGCTCTGAAAAATAAAATGCCTAAATTTCCGACTCATCCTTGGGTAAATTATGCTTTTAAAGTAATCTTCTAATTCCTGACTATCATTTTGTGTAAATTCTTCTCTATAATAGATAAAATTTCAAAATTCTTTACTAACATTTTTCTTAAATTCTGAGGGAAAAGATTTTATTTCTAACCTTCCCAGTGAATTTTGGAAGCTTCAAAAAAAAAAAAAAAAAAAAAAAAAAAAAAAAAAAAAAAAAAAAAAAAAAAAAAAAAACTCTTTGACACTGTGGATATATCCTACTATGGAAAAAAATACAAATTCTAAAAAAAGTAATTTTACAACTACGGAAAAACATTTTTGGTAAATCCTAATTCCAAACAATAACATTTATAGCTGTGGTCTCACCGTAAAGCGATTTTAAGCTGTAAGACACTAAAGCCCAGCATTGTTTTTGTATTTTTATCTTGTCACCTCAAATCACGAAAAATAACATCAGACACGATACCTCATCAGCATAGTTCCTGTTTTTTTTTTTTTTTTTTTATTAAGAATAAAAAACGGTAAATAGAAAAAAAAAGAAAAATGTAGGGACGTAGGGTGAATCAGTATTGCCAATCAGAGAGATGTAAGAAAGGTTGGGTCGATGGTGTAAAATATGGGTAGTCTTGGTAGGGAAAATATATTCGGAAAAAAAGAAGATATAGATGGATATTTACATTAAAAAGTTAGGAAAGATTTAGAACGGGGCAAACACATGCTAGCATATAACGAGAGAGAGAGAGAGAGAGAGAGAGAGAGAGAGAGAGAGAGAGAGAGAGAGAGAGAGAGAGATTAATTATGGGATAGGAATACAAATTATGTCTTACCTTATATCCCTTCCTTTAACAGTACCAGTCTTGACGCTAATTCTGAAAAAAGGGAAGTTGCTAAAAATCTATAATTCTAAAAAATACGGCTCCTAACTTGAAGAAAAACCTAGAATAATTATACCTACTGTAATAATAATTATCATCATTGAAAAAAATAGTAATAATGATAATATTCAACTTATATTTAAAAGCTATGAACGCAAAATCGCACGGTATAATGTGTACACATGCTTAATAGTTTCCATAAGAGAATCAATAAATTGGATTATATTTTTAAAATTTGGCTCATAAGGTTTGGTGCAATTGCCGTATAAGCAATTCAGCGCTCAATATATCAAAATGAAGATGAAAATTACTGTATAGATAAAAATACAGAACAAGAAGATTCTCAGTAAAAGGAAACATCCCTTATCTAATTCCTTATTGCCATCATAATGAAAACCATTATTCATTTTCCCTGGCCACATTTGTAATTATATAAAGTCACCATGACTCTTTGTTAGGAAACTAACGATATCTAAATAATTCTAATTCTAAATTATTCAAAATAATTTTCACTTGTTCTTTTAATAAATATTGAAAACCAATGTCTCCATTGGCGTGATAATCAGAAATAAAAGTCTACAACAACATAGCACTAAATGATTACCCCTTTAAAAAGAAAAACTATAAATAGACTTTCTCGCATACGAAACAGGTTTAAAAAGAATGTGAGGCATCTCAGAGAAATTGTTATTTTGCGGAACATTTAGGAAAAGGTCTGGGAAACATACCTTAAAAATAATCACCAAACTACTACAGTTCATCTCTAATACCAAACACTGCAGAGCCAGCTGGCTATTAATAAAAGCCACTAGTCCATGCTGGTTAACACACGTGAAGGTCATAGTTTAAAAATCGTCCACAATACCTTCCAAGCAAACACATGTGAATACCTATCTTTTTATCAAGAAAACTTTACAATGTTTATGTAAAAGGTTTCTTATTTACTTGGTGTTTTAAATGGCATATTCCATACAGACCTTTTACCACATAGCAAAATTCAGTATCAATTCATACTGCTCTGAATTTTTCCCATTTTTAGTAAATGGCATGGTAATTTTTTTTAATATACTGCGTTATGAAACGTTTCTCTGCATATTATTTTAATAAGACTGGCTTACTTAGTAGATTTTTTTCTTATCTTATTAAGGAAATTATTTCAGTTAGAGCTGCATTATCTCCTATTCCTTTTTACCATATAGAAATCACTTGAAAGCCTATCTCTTTCTAAACAGTATCATGGAGTTCATCAGTCTTTATCATCATCATCATTATTATTATTATTATTATTATTATTATTATTATTATTATTATTATTATTATTATTATTATTATTTAAAAAAAATAAATAAAAAAAAATAATGGTCCAGCTCCATTGAGCAAAATAAATCCAGTTTTCGTTTAACAACAGCATGAAAGCTGGCGATTAAGAATAATTGTTCCTTTAAAAGCTATACTAGTCGGTAACGATAAATACATCCATTAAAGTAGTAATCTCGATGATTCCTACTGCTAAATATGCATATGATAGCAGCACCACCATCAGTAGTTATTGCAAAACACTTCCATAAATATTGCATTCCCACAAGTTCCTACTGTAAAACAGCAACACGAAGGTTGTAGGTCCACCTAATGAACACACAAAAAGCCATAAGCGAGCCTCAATTTACTCGCCAAAAAAAAAAAAAAGCTTGCAGAGAGACTGCCGAAAAATCAGTAAAGCATATATATATATATATATATATATATATATATATATATATATATATATATATATATATATATATATATATATATATATATATATATAGTATATATATAAATATATGTAGTATATATGTATATATATATATATATAAATATATATAGTATATATATATATATATATATATATATATATATATATATATATATATATATATATTGTATATAACAGTCGAGGTCGATTCAAGCCAGTCCTTACTGTACGTGATTACATGCATACATATATATATATATATATATATATATATATATATATATATATATATATATATATATATATATATATATATATATATATATAGTAAGAACTGGCGTGAATGATCCTCGACTGGAAACACTATGGCAATCTGGTAAATGCATCCCAATCTAGGTTATCCCTGGCTTGCATATCCCCCTCATATAGTTATGTCCTGTGATGGATATTGGTAACATGCCTGCCGGTGTTAGCGATATATGTATGAATTTCTGTTCAAATTAACTGCCAATACGGCTGCCCACTCAGGCACAATGCAATATGCAAGCGATGGATTTCTTTTGGTAGGAGAGAGAGAGAGAGAGAGAGAGAGAGAGAGAGAGAGAGAGAGAGAGAGAGAGAGAGAGAGAGAGAGAGAGTTTTTAACATGACAGCCATTCTAAATATTAATCGTGAATTTACAATGGCTGCCTATTAAAGCGAGAATTGAGTTCAAAATATGTACAATAACCCATCAAGTTATCAGAATCGGACGTACAAAATATCAAAGAGAATTGCTACATATTGTGCAGCCAACAAATCTTGTTGACACGGGAATAGTTACAGATGGTTTCAAATTTCTAGAACTTAGATATATGTCTACTGTAGGCTCTAGAGCCTTTAAATATGCAGCCCCAAAACTGTATCATAAACTCCCACTAGACATCCGAAAGACTGAAGATTTCAAGGCTTTCAAGAGGAAACTGAAGACCTTGTTCTGACAATAAACGAGCAATATATGGTGTGAAATGTTGAAGGTTTTTCAACGATCATAAAATGACTGTGTTGGTCCTGTAGAGAGTCGGGTTCCCCTGCTGTATAGGACCAGAGACGATGCTCTTAAAGTAAAGTAAGAAATGCAAACTGCAGGTAGAAGTGTAGCTTCACAAATAATAGGGAGTTAATTAAAATTCATTAAAATTGATAAAAAGTAAACACTCATTTGGTACAAATAGCAGAGGCTTGCTCTACACTTTCCACAGATAATAAGATAAAAATGAAGAGCAAAATACATAAAAATATACTGTTGAGATTAAAAAAAAAAAAATCAAACGTGAATATGTCAACATATAAAATATATCAACAGTTGAGAAATATATATGAGAAACTAAAAAATCGGGCTATCGACGTCGTGAAGTTATCTTTAACGCAAACCATCATTTCTAATGCCAAGGGATTCAATAATTATAAAACATTCTGAAAAATAAAACGTGCATAATACCATCTTTTGTGGACAAAATACTTATATATTCAGGAAGTGATATCTTTCCTGGTTATTTTCCTTACTTTTCATTCTTACAAGAAAAAGCAGTGGTGTTAATGGAATAAGAAGAATACGAGTCTGAAAACCATAACTACCAACCCGAGAATACACAACCATTTATGTTTTAATGCGATCAGAAAAATAACTAAGTGGGGAGGTACCATTCTTGCTATAAAGTCTTCAACAATGTTCCCATATCGATCCGGGGTTCGAGATAAATGAAACGGGTAATCTTGCAACACGGTGGAACAGTGTTTACGATATAAAAGTGACATCTTGTACAGTAGTGTGACGTAAACCTTGACAGGAGTATCACCTGTGATTCCAGTAGCGAATAGAACATGGTAACTGTTTTGTCATCAACAAAATTATATCTTCAAGAAAATGTGGGGAATCTTACCATGCAATATCTGCAATTAACTTTATTGTTTTAATCCTAATACAAAACTATATTAATGTTTAAAATATCACGGCAAACATTGAAAAACACTGCATGATACAAAAAATTTATCCTGCAGTAGCTCTAATAGCTTTCTTTCTTTATTGAGAGAGAGAGAGAGAGAGAGAGAGAGAGAGAGAGAGAGAGAGAGAGAGAGAGAGAGAGAGAGAGAGAGAGAGATATGCGTGGGTAATATATAATGGAACATAAGTGCTCAATACCTTGAATATCAAACATGAAAAGCAGCTGCAGGTAGAAAGCGTAATTTCACCAGATATCCTTTACTGGCAACACAGAACAGGGACAGCTAAACTTACTTTGAAATAGAGCAGATCCCAGAGGCGCTTAGTGAGCACATAAATTAGAAGAATTGCGACATATTGTTATCCAGGATACTACCATTGAAAATAAACACACATTTTGTGCATGATGAATTGTCGTGCTGTCGACCATCCACTGAATAAGATGCTCATACTTTAAAAAAAGAAACAGACCACTTGAGATGTACAACTAAAAAAAAAAAGAAAAAGAAAAAAAATCATCAATATATATAATGCCATGAAATCTTTGGAAAAAAATTTTCATACGAAGAAAACTGACAAAGTTTACACGGTGGCAGACCGATCCCACTCTGCTACAGTGAGTTTAAGCTATTTACTGGAAGGTTACTGCTGTGGTTGGGCACCACATTGAGGGATTAGTTTTGAACTGAAACGAGACACCTTTAAATTTTAAGAAAAAAGCATTGAAATTCCTCACCAAGTGGTAAAAGTACACTTTTTACAACAACCAAGATACGTTATTTGCGATTTTTCCAAAATAATGTATATATATTTTCTGAAATTACTCTCCAAATCGAGTGTTAGCGTCAACGTCTTGACCAAATCAGGTCCGGATTATAGTTAGGCGCCTTCCAAACTTTCAATCTTTCCGGCTCTGTTCCAGGAGTGAGTATTCCATTAATTTAACATGGATGCTTATGTAAAGGGGTGGTGCTGTTTGCGATTCTATCTTCCTCCAGGCCTCATCTGGTGAGCGAACTCGCCTCAGCTTTAATGTTATTGTGGTTTGGGAAATTACCTCAGAATTTGAAACCTAAAATATTCCAACGGTTAAACCACCTAAATGGAATATATGAAATATATTCATACTAGGACCTACCATACTGTAGTATACATATACATATAAAATGTATGTAAATTTAAGTTCATTATACAAACGTGCGTCTATAACATACATGTGGCCAAATAAAAGTAAGACGAAAAATTACTTTAACAGTACTTAAACACGTGAAAAGTAAAGCATTTTTCATTAAGACAGCTTAAGACATTTTCCCAGCGTTTGTTTTTTTTTCAGTTCCCCCATTTCCTTATTCAACAAAATATAATTCACACAATATAAATGCACGACTACGTGGTAATCTTTAGTGAAGTGTCTTTTTACATAAACCAAATATCTTAATCTGCATTCGGCATACCTGCTCTTCCAATAAACCCTGTTTCATATATGAGGAGATTTTGGAGATGCAGGATTTAATGCACCCTGAATAACCTACAATCATCCAAGTCTGGCGACAGCAAGTCAATCATGCAATCTAACTTCAGCATTCAACTTCTTGCTCTAATTTTGGAATCTCAAATTCAGTTCACCAGAGCTTGCCAATTTCATTCTTTTATTTTGAACAAAGTAATCATCGTAGTATTTCTTAAGAAACTGTTTAACTTGTAAAATGTATAAACTTGAATCGTTTAACCAACAATGTTTACAAAATAGGTCTGTTATCTTTTCATGCCTAAATTCAATAAATTATCTGCCTAATTTCAAAACTGCTTTAATTTTCAATGAATACTATGCACTGCTTTCAAAATACTAATAAAGCATACAAATTTACAACAACATTATTTTTACGCAGAAACATTATAATTTCTTGTGTGCTACATAAATCCATTGTACATAAATTCGCCATAAACTGTTTTAGTAACACAAGAGCTGTAACCTCGTATTTCAATATATACCTGTGTATATATATATATATATATATATATATATATATATATATATATATATATATATATATATATATATATATATATATGTATGTATGTATATATATATATATATATATATATATATATATATATATATATATATATATATATATATATATACTGCAATGTAATTGTTCAATGGCTACTTTCCTCTTGGTAAGGGCAGAAGAGACTTTAGCTATGGTAAGCAGCTCTTCTAAGAGAAGGACAATCCAAAATCAAACCATTGTTCTCTGATCTTGGGTAGTGCCAAAGCCTCTGTACCATGGTCTTCCACTGGGTTAGAGTTCTCTTGCTTGGTGGTACACTCGGGCAAACTATTCTATCTTATTTCTCTTCCTATTGTTTTGCTAAAGTTTTTATTTCTATATGGAAAATATTTAAATTAATGTTCTTACTGTTCTTGAAATTTTTCATTTTTCCTTGTTTCCTCTCCTCATTGGGCTATTTTCCCGGTTGAAGCCCCTGGCCTTATAGAATCCTGCTTTTCCAACAAGGGTTGTAGCTTCGCAAGTAATAATAATAATAATAATAATAATAATAATAATAATAATAATAATAATAATATTTTTTATTATTATTATTATTATTATTGTTGTTGTTGTTGTTGTTGTTGTTGTTGTTGTTGTTGTTGTTGTTGTTGTTGTTGTCGATATTTTCCACGGAAATGGGTGAGAGACGAGCAAGCTTTCACAAGGACAAAAATTACCTTCAAAAATGTGTTGTTAAATTTTCAAAAGAAACATCCCCAATTACTCCTTTGTGGCGCGAATTGTTCACTTTTAGCGATAATTACGACACAGTTTTACACGACCAAATGTAGATTGTCCAACATCGGGTATTATTTAAAGTCGCTGCAGTAAGCCCTTCATTTAGCAAAGTTCTCTCTCTTTCCTATCCAATTTTGCCTACTGTTTTTATGTCGGTTGCATGTGTTTATTGTCTACATGTTTGCTATTGGATAGTGCCATATCCTCTGTACCATGGTCTTTCACTGTTTTGGGGTAGAGTTCTATTGCTTGAGGGTACACTCGGGCTATTCTTCTTTGATTCTCTTCCTCTTTTTTTAAAGTTTTTATAGTTTATATGTGATAGATTTATTTTATTGTTGTTACTGTTCTTAAAATATTTTATTTTAATAACTTCTCTTGTAGCTTCCTTATTTCCTTTCCTTATTGGGCTATTTTCCTTGTTGGAGCCCTCGGGCTTATGGCATTCTGCTTTTCCAACTAGGCTTGTAGCTTAGTAAGTAATGGTAATGATAAAAACAATAAGAGCCAAAGCTTGGCCTCCAATGAAACCCGTATGAATATAACAACTAATAAAATCATGCTCATTTTATGGCAATATTGTCAACCAGAAGGGTTTTAGCATCGTAAAGACAACGCAAATTAGTCATACACGATATTTCATATCAGGATGCACTTTGCTTCCGTAAAATAAGCCTGAATCTCATCATGATGATTTTTTATCACAAACACGATCCTTTAGTTTTCATAAACCGGCTCTTGCATAAGGGTGATACCACATTTTTCTTTTAGGTTTAGACTTGGGTTATCTTTAGAATTCAGTAAATTCGCTTTACACTAGACACGTTCTAATGAAAGAGACCATTTTCCGGTTGATTACTGCTTGATTATTGAAAGGTAAGAGTATCCTAAATTAAAGGGCTTCTGGTAACCAACTAGGCGACAGTCATTACTCTGTGTTCTGCAATATTGCCGCAAATAGTGCTTAGTGTGAGTAACTGGTGTTCCTTTTCCTTTGTTGTAATAACTTCAGAATTTACCTAGTATTGTGAACCTGTCTTACCTATAATTATTTGCAGTATACTATCGTTCTTACTGCCTAGCAGACTATTTTGCTTTGATCTTGATATTCGTCATGCATTTGCCTTCCAGCATTTAAGAATTTTTAAACTCCGTTATCTTTACTCGTGTTTTATCAAGAATAAATTCCAATAAAGCAGTGTTTAAATCGATAGGATGAAAATCACTTATCCTCTCTAATTTTCAAGGAATTGTATAAATAATGTATAAGAAAAAAAAATTATTTCGAAGATCGTAATACAGATAGTAGATTTTTTGAAGAATAATCATCAGTCCTGGGAAGTTGATAAATCGTTTATCACCAAGAACTGATCTAATTAAGGTAAGTTTGGAGCGAAAGTTAGGATTTTGAAATCTTAGGAGCGATTTTTTTTCATAGTGTATGTCGGGAGTTACTGTCATCATAAATAGCATTTGGGGGCATTTATTTTTCACCACACTTAGTCTTTAGGGGGATTTATTTTCACACAAAGTCTTTGTCGGGAGTTATTTTCACCATAAGTAGTCTTTGGCAGGAGTTACTTTCATCACAAGTAGTCTCTGGCGGGAGTTATTTTCACAATAGTCTTAGGCAGAAGTTATTTTCACAGCATGTAATCTTGGGCGGGATTTATTTTCAACAATGGAAGTCTTTGGCGGGAGTCATTTTCACCACACATTGTCTTTGGAAAGAGGTATTTTCACCACACATAGTCTTAGGCAGTATCTACTTTCACCACTTAGTTTTTGGCGGTATTTATTTTCATCACACTCAGTCTTAGGCAGTATTTACAATCACCACAAATAGTCTTTGGCGGGGTTATTTTTACCAAACGTAGTTTTTGGCAGGAGTTATTTTCATCACCCAGTGTTTGGAAGGAGTTACTTTCACCACATGTAGTCTTTGGCACGAGTTATTTTCACCACACGTAGTCTTAGGAGGGAGTTATTTCCTTCACATGTAATTTTTGACGGGATTTATTTTCACCACACGTATTCCTGTGGCAGGATTTACTTTCACCACATGTAGTCTTTGACAGGATTTATTTTTACCACATGTAACATTTAGAGGGATTTAATTTCACCACACGTAATCTTTGACTGGATTTATTTTCACTATGCATAGTCTTTCGTGGGAGTTAGTTTCACCACACGTAGTCTTTAGGCAGGATTTATCACCCCCCCCCCCACACACACATAGTTTTGGATTTATTTTCCCCACAGTCTTTGGTGGGAGTTATTTTCACCACAGGTAGTCCTTGGCGGGAGTTATCTACACCACATTTAGTCTTTGGTGGGAGTTATTTTCATCATACGTAGTCTTTGGCGTGATAAATTTTCACCACACATATTCTTCGGCGGGAGTTATTTTCACTACACGTACACTGTGGATATATTTATTTTCACCACACACAGTCGTTGAAAGGATTTATTTCAACACACGTAGTCTTAGGAGGAAGTTACTTTCACCACCTTTAGTCTCAGAAGAGATTTATTTTCACCACGCACAGTATTTGTCAAGATTTATTTTCACCACGCATAGTCTCCTGCGGGAGTTATTGTCACCACCCGTATAAAATTAGAGGGATTTATTTTCACCCTACGTAGTCTTAGGCGTGAGCTATTTTCATCACAAATGTGTAAGCATATGTAACAGACAATTGAAAAATAAGGAATACGGTTGCATATATCTGAACGACTGAATCTTAACAACAAAGAGAGAGAGATGCCAGACGAATCCGATAAAGGATTAACTCTATTAATCACAAAACGTGTTCTCTCTCTGTATTTACATTATATTCGTATTCTAAACTTCCAATGACTTATAAATGGCACTGTGGCCCAAGAAGATAGAAACATTAAATAAGTCCTTTGAAACTTCAACTAAAGAGGATAAACGAAACGCTTAGCTATTATTGAAAGATCCAAATTTTATGCAAGTAGCAATTACCTTTAGATCAATTATACAGAGAGAGAGAGAGAGAGAGAGAGAGAGAGAGAGAGAGAGAGAGAGAGAGAGAGAGAGAGAGAGAGAGAGAGAGAGAGTCACCTTAAAACCCCCCAAAAAGAAAAAAAATCTGCCTTCATGAAATATATGGACAAAAGTTTCCCCTTTCACACCAGTGGCTTCCTGGGAACAGACACACCTTGATACCTGGATTTCTATAGGGAAGCCCAACAATGGTGAGTTGTCGAACCGCTTCCCGCGCATCTCCATACAATGGGATCCCTCCTCCGCAAAGGTCAAACACCGGAGAAAAGGTCGAGACTTCAGGAGGAATTCCCCTCGTCACCAATGACTATAATGTGACAAGGAGCAATAAACCCAATTTGGGCTTACGAGACCCTATTTGGAGTGTGGAACCCATTCCATAAACACCGATAAAACGCGATGGAATTTACTTCCCATAAAGATAGAAGCGTTAAACTTGAAAGCTCGCTGGGTATTTTGAGCTTAAAGAGCTATTTCAGTGGCAAGACGCTGGAACCAAGAATACTGGGATGTTGTGGGAGGAAATATAAACGATGGAGGGGAATGAGGTGGGGGGAAGAGCACTATGAGAGTTTAGAAAAGGGACAATATATGGTTTTAAAAAGAAATATACAGTTTTCTCTATGGGTTCAGGATACGGAGATCTTTTGATTTTTCTGTTGTACTTCAGACAAAAATATAGTGAAATATGAGAAAATCTATTGATTTCAGTATATACTTTTGAAGTTTGACTCGGTGTGCTAATGACATAATAAGCTTTAAACTGTAAAATATTCATCCCGTTTTTATATTTAAATCAGGACGTAGAGAAAGGATAAATTGTTTGCCTGATGAAACAGAAAATTAATTCCTCGGGTAATGTCGACGATCATATTGAGCTCTTTAATAGTGACGGCATTATATGAGAAAGAAAAACCCCTTCCACCCAAATTACAAATTTGAAGGACAGTTAAATAATCTAATTAAAAAAACCCTGTACCATTTATGCATCATCTAACCGACTCCACAGTTTAATTACCTAATTAAAACTATGTTGGTAGAATGTTAACAAACTGCTTGCTTGCTGGTTTACAATACCGATTTTTTAATCTGTTCTATATATCAGCTTCCCATTAATCAGTAAGATTTTACTACTAAACCAAGATACATCGTTCGCCTGTTCTAAAACTGACAAAATATCAGTAAGCTATTTCTTTCTCACCAGACACCAGATAATTTAAAAACTTGCCAGTCGAGGCCCAGTAAGTCTGTGACCTTATATTTCAACAGCAAGAATCTGGAATACATTACGCTGTTAAAAGTATCACAGGCAAAGTATCTAGAAGATACCTCGCTTTGAAAAGTAGCACAAGCAAATTATCAAGAAGGCATCTTTCTGTTAAAAGTAACATAAGCAAAGTATCTAGAAGACATCTCACTGTGAAAAGCAGCACAAGAAGACATCTAGCTGTTAAAGGTAACATAAGCAAAGTATCTAGAAGACATCTCGCTGTTAAAAGTAATATAAGCAAAGTACCTAGAAGACATCTCGTTGTTAAAAGTATCCCAAGCAAAGTATTCAGAAGGCATCTCGCTGTTAAAAGAATCACAAGCAAAGTATTCAGAAGGCCACTCGCTGTAAAAAGTATCTAAATTTAGAAGGATTTTCGCTGTTAAAAGTATCACAAGCAAAGTATTCAGAAGGCATCTCGCTGTTAAAAGAATCACAAGCAAAGTATTCAGAAGGCCACTCGCTGTAAAAAGTATCTAAATTTAGAAGGATTTTCGCTGTTAAAAGTATCACAAGCAAAGTATTCAGAAGGCATCTCGCTGTTAAAAGAATCACAAGCAAAGTATTCAGAAGGCCACTCGCTGTAAAAAGTATCTAAATTTAGAAGGATTTTCGCTGTTAAAAGTATCACAAGCAAAGTATTCAGAAGGCCACTCGCTGTAAAAAGTATTACAAGCAAAGTATTTAAATTTAGAAGTCTCGCTGTTAAAAGTATCACAAGCAAAGTATCTAAACTTAGACGGCCTCTCGCTGTTAAAAGTATCACAAAGTATCTAAATCTAAAAGCCCTTTTACCGTTAAAAGTAGCACAAGTCAAGACTCTAGAAGGCATTTTTCTGTTAAAAGTATCACAAACAAAAGCAAAGTATGTAGAAGGCATTTCGCTGTTAAAAGTATCACAAGCAAAGTATGTAGAAGGAATTTCGCTGTTAAAAGTATCACAAGCAAAGTATCTAAAAGGCATTTCGCTGTTAAAAGTATCACAAGCAAAGTATCTAAAAGGCATTTCGCTGTTAAAAGTATCACAAGCAAAGTATCTAGAAGGTATCTCGCTGTTAAAAGTATCACAAGCAAAGTATCCAGAAGGCATTTTGCTGTTGAAAGTATCACAAGCAAAGTATGTAGAAGGCATCTCGCTGTTCAAACTAGCACAAGCAAAGTATCTAAAAGGCATCTCGCTGTTAAAAGTATCACAAGCAAAGTATTCATAAAACTTCTAGCTGTTAAAAGTATCACAAGCAAAGTATTCATAAAACTTCTAGCTGTTAAAAGTATCACAAGCAAAGTATTCAGAGGGCATCTCGCTGTTTAAAGTATTACAGGCAAAGTATGTAGACGGCATCTCGCTGTTTAAAGTATTACAGGCAAAGTATGTAGACGGCATTTCGCTGTTAAAAGTATCACAAGCAAAGTACCTAGACGACATTTCGCTGTTAAAAGTATCACAAGCAAAGTACCTAGAAGACATTTCGCTGTTAAAAGTATCACAAGCAAAGTACCTAGAAGACATTTCGCTGTTAAAAGTATCACAAGCAAAGTACCTAGAAGGCATTTCGCTGTTAAAAGTATCACAAGCAAAGTATCTAGAAGGTATCTCGCTGTTAAAAGTATCAAAAGCAAAGTATCTAGAAGGCATCTCGCTGTTAAAAGTATCACAAGCAAAGTATCTAGAAGTTATCTCGCTGTTAAAAGTATCACAAGCAAAGTATCTAGAAGGCATTTCGCTGTTAAAAGTATCACAAGCAAAGTACCTAGAAGACATTTCGCTGTTAAAAGTATCACAAGCAAAGTACCTAGAAGGCATTTCGCTGTTAAAAGTATCACAAGCAAAGTACCTAGAAGGCATTTCGCTGTTAAAAGTATCACAAGCAAAGTACCTAGAAGACATTTCGCTGTTAAAAGTATCACAAGCAAAGTACCTAGAAGGCATTTCGCTGTTAAAAGTATCACAAGCAAAGTATCTAGAAGGTATCTCGCTGTTAAAAGTATCAAAAGCAAAGTATCTAGAACAGTGGTTCCCAAACTGGGGGGCTCGCCCCACTAGGGGGGCGTGAGGACGATACATGGGGGGCGTGAAGTCTTCTGCTCGAAATTACATGTTTAATAGAATAATAAAATCAATTAAAGAACAAATATCTGTCATTACATACATGCATCCATCTCACTAAATTTGACCAGAAATTGTGCCTTAGTCTCATAAGTATTTCCAAATATTATATAGCATGTTTTCAAATTATCTATTCTTAAAATTGCAACTCAATTTTGCCAATTTGCTAATGTTCAGACTTTTTTCGCTCATTTTGAACCAAATGTTTCGTTTTTAGTTACTGGAATGTTCTATAATTTGTTTGAGTGGCTTTTATTATTAAAATGTAATACAAACAGAAATCTGTTTTCCTGCACAACGCTAAGAAATAAATGTAAGAATCATTTCATAAAAAAGAAGCAAAAAGGAGGCGTCAGGTAAGATAGTTTGGGAACCACTGATCTAGAAGGTATCTCGCTGTTAAAAGTATCACAAGCAAAGTATCTAGAAGGTATCTCTCTGTTAAAAGTATCACAAGCAAAGTATTTAGAAGGTATCTCGCTGTTAAAAGTATCACAAGCAAAGTATCTAGAAGGCATCTCGCTGTTAAAAGTATGACGAGCAAAGTATCTAGAAGGCATGTCGTTCTTAAAAGTAGCCAATACTATAGTATGATTTATTCATTTTTAGAGGTAGCACATACCCGGAAGGGAGCCTGCACCACACGATCGTCGTTAAAATTAAATCATTCGCATACAGACGACCCAGTATTCATCTGCTGTTTACAAAATAGCAATCATGGTGGTAACAAATTATATAGTTTGTCAGCCACGCCCCGCATGCCGGATATCATTCAGGAACGCTGTGCGTAACCCAACTACAGGAATTCCATTCAATACATTCTTATACGCTTTACGAAACATTTACTCCTACAGATTTTCCGTCTATGAACTTCTCACCAACCTTCATTTACGTTGGTTTATATCGTTTCTTTGTCTTTATTTTCTTCTTAAATAGAAACTCGCGTGATTATCGTCTTAATTCTTGATTTTTTTCAGAGTGGCAACCTCATAATATGATGAATCCTAAAAATTCTGTAAGTAAACAATGGATGTTGTCGGACCCTTTACGGTTCCAATACGTGTCATTTTATTTGTATTCTAGTTAACAGAACTCTAAAGAAATGAGCTGCCATCATAAAAATTTTCCCTATGGAATACAGGAGGTTGTTTCAATTCCTATCATACCTTAAATGTGAAGCCTCATTTTCTAAGTGTGGGATTTAATTGAGAAATTGGTTCTTCTGCTTCCACTTTTTCTCTGCAAACATGGCACATAAAAAAAAGACGGCAATGTGTTTTCTTTCTCTTCTTATAAATGTGTTTTCTGTTACCAAAGCCCTCTAAACTCTTCTGCTCAAGCGTGTTTTCGGGTACGTCAGTGAAAGAAATTTCTACCTGTTTGTCTGGTTTCATACAATCAACGTGTGTAAAATAGTCTTTTACTTACTCTCTGTACGTGCCTGAATGAGTGTAAGAAAGTAGTCTCAATTCAATCAAAATTTTTCTTTGCGTATGCGTTTGTACGAACGTAAAACGGTGTTCTCTCTCTCTCTCTCTCTCTCTCTCTCTCTCTCTCTCTCTCTCTCTCTCTCTCTCTCTCTCTCTCTCTCTCTCTCTCTCTCTCTCTAGTGTTCTAGTGGAAAATGGGCTTTTTCCCTCTCCTTCATAATCTCTTTTTTTCTCAGTGCAGGCGAATGTGAGAAAGTGTCTTCTTCAAGTCCCATTATTCGTTATATTCAATGACTTCTTTGCTTGTTCTTCTCCCCTTTCACGTTCTCGTCGTCTTTGCCTCTTTCGCCTCCGGCAGGTTTCCTCATCCTTCGGGGTGATTACTTCCGACGGGTTTTATGAGTCAAGGGAGCAATATCATTTCGGGAACCTTAATGAGATCTGTGTCAATTCTATATTAGTCCTCATCTGGCCGGAATTATCGGCTTTAATCTTTGTGAAGGTTTTTCTTATTCATTTATTTTAGTATTTCTTTCTTTTAAACGATTTAGAATTTTACTACAATTTACTGTATAATGTTTGTGTTCTTGTCTTTACTATTTCTTTACTCTTTTTTTATCGTTACTAATTCTTTAATCGTTTCCTTCCTCTGTATCTATCACCAACTGAGAGCAATTTAATCCAAATGTTCAAGAAGAATTTAGTTTGATTTTAATGTTTTGTTTATTTTCTTACTGGTTCCTAAGCGTTGTACCTACAACTGAGTTGAAGTTGAGTTGATGATCATTATGCATTGACAAGAAAACCTTGAAATATTTAGATGGTTTGTCCTTCTTTATATTTTTCTTTTGTCTTCCAGGAAGCATTTCAGCAAATGCACACATTACTGTGGAGACAGTAATTGTTCCTTACTTTTTGAACAGCTCTTCATTTCTCCCTTTCTTCTTTAGAAACACCAAGCTGCTTCTCTCTTCATTGGATTTGTAAAGAAATCTTTCTAGTGTTCTCAGGAGGCTTTTAGGTAGACACGAAATGTTTTGTTGTGGTTGTTTTCTTGTTTTTGTTAACTAGTCTTCATTGCAAGCAATTATAGTCACAAGTTCTTACAGGATTTTCCAGTCTTTGTTAACATTTTTTCGGTGTCTTTTGAGGTATTCATACAATTACGCAAAAATAAGATACTTGGTGTAATTAGAAAATTAGTATTCAAGCATCTCAATGTAATGGAAGGTAAGGAACGGATACAGAGATTTGGAGGACAAAAAGGTTACGTAACCAGTAATTTATTAGTATAAATTAATTCTTCGGGACTCAACTGGGAAAAAGGCAATTCACTGCACAATTAATGGGACAGAACTTGCTCAAAAAGAATCTCTCTCTCTCTCTCTCTCTCTCTCTCTCTCTCTCTCTCTCTCTCTCTCTCTCTCTCTCTCTGCACTAAAAGCAAATTTATTCATACAAGAATAACGAACAACCAAAGGTATGTTGCTATTGTCATCACACCTGTTTGTATTAACTGTATTGTAAACATCAACAATTACAGCATTTGATAATGTAATATTTTCGACGAAAGATTAACAGTTACAAAACCAAATAAGTGCAAATGTAGAAATGGAACTTCCTGGCAATAATGAGCCAAAGAAGAAATTTTTGAAAAGTATGTAATAAAAGGATACTACTAATTAATTTAATACAAGTAGGGGCTTTTAAATCTAATCATAATCATTAAATTAATTAGTTTTGATTATTCTACATATTTACATAACAAATGAACAAGCAGGTGATAACTGTGGTAATCTGACTTTCGTAACTACATATTGAGGAGCAATGCAAGGAAACCAATATACAAAGTCAATTACTGTCAGGAACTGCGTTAAAACTGATAATTTACTATTAATGGTAGGGAAATAATTAACCTTACAATAATGCTTTTAGATGAGGTGAATGATCAAATTTTCCGCATATTATAGGAATATAAAACTATGCATATATTATGTGGCATTATTTGACTGTTCATGTTATACAGCAAGGATACTATACAGGAACGTGACAAGACATCTACGTCCAAAGCTACGTATTTAATTATCTAAAATTATCATAAACTCATCAGCAGAGTTGAATACTTTCTTATTGGAAACCCCTTCCTTCGTTGACATCGTTTTATATTTCAGCGTCATTTCCACATACAGTTGGAAAGACTCACTTCTGTGTCCCCAGGTTCTTGTTGAATTAGAGACCTTGGAAGAAAATAAATACCCATATGGGTTCTCTCACTTTTCACTGCTCTCCTCCCAAAAATCTTTAGAGGGTCAACTCCTAGCACTGCTTCTCAAACATCCTTGGAATATAACCTCACAGCAGCCTTTTCTTCAGATTCCCAGTGAAGGATAACCTCCCGACATTCTATTTTCTAACCTCCCCTGGTAAGGGGTTATTTCCCAGCACCCCATCTCTCATCTCTCTCAGGGAGAGTGAGGTGAGGTTTCATCACCTCTGTTTTTCTTTACTCTGTGATTGGATGCACGTCTGCTTTGCCACCTTGCTGCCTTAATGGCAGCAGCACCCATTATTCCAGGCATAAGGCAAGTGGCCGGCCAAAGTCTGTATAGGGCATTCTTCCTCTTGTTCTTCCTTTTCTCTCGCTTCCATTTTATCATGCTTCTCCTCTACTCTAAGAAAATTCCCGAATACACATCCCTATCTTCAACTACAAAAACATAGGCAACTTTCAGTTTGTGAGAGCTATTCTAAACAACTCATTAACGGACAGACACTTATCTCATTCTCTCTCTGTCAGTCAACCTTAAGTTACGTTTCCAAGACTTTCCCACAATGTTTCTATTAAGCAACAAACAATTAGTCGAGCAACGAAGCTCATAAAACTATCCTCGTTTGTGAAGATGTACCACTTATGACTCCCATCGAAGGAAGACATTTTATTTTCTCCTACAGTGCATCAATTTGAGCCTGTTTTCGCAGGGCTAAATATACCCAGAAAATCAAACTTGGATGCCAATAACCTCGATCAAGTGAGCATTAGCAAAAGCTGCAATTATTGGCAATAAACTAAGCTCCGCCGAAGCTACCATTCATCATCATCTTCACATACTCTCCTCCCACCATCAACTTGGAGGACCCCCAACCCTTCCAAGCAAAGCCATCCACCCGGGATGCCCCTCTCACCGCCAACACGCCCACCCATAAAATCCCTTCTTGCCGCTATCATCCTAACGTTCCCAGCCATTTTTCACTCTTTCAGCGCCCGTGGCGTTGAAGAAGGGTAGCTATTAACTTATTTATAAAGCCGCATACCAATCTGAAAATTTGTTAATCTTTTACACCATAATACGTGTAGTCACTGCTGTTCTGTTTTCACAACCGATACTGCTATAAAGTTCAGTATTAGTGTGTATATATGTATCTATATATATATATATATATATATATATATATATATATATATATATATATATATATATATATACACACACACACAAAACATAAATATACATTCATACATATATATGCATATATAGCCTACATACACACATGCTCATCTACTGTATAGTAGGCTATATATACTATCACACACACACACACACGCACACACACACACACACATATATATATATATATATATATATATATATATATATATATATATATATATATATGTGTGTGTGTGTGTGTGTGTGTGTTTATATGCATCAATACCAATATATATACATAGCCTATATATATATATATATATATATATATATATATATATATATATATATATATATATATATATATATATATGTATACATCAATACATACATACAATATTTATAACATGCACACACACATATATATATACAATGTATATATATATATATATATATATATATATATATATATATATATATATATATATATATATATATATATATATATATATATATATATAGATATATATACCTTTCTGTATTAGTCAAGGTCACCCATACTAAGTTGGTTTACTGTGAGCGTGCAGACGAAAATCTCCCGCCATCACCAATCCGAACTGGCCAGAGTGGTGATGGAGATTGGCCAAACCCCAGACATAAATTGGCATGTCTGAGGCCTTTGCCTTGCAGTGGACTAGAAACGGTTGCATTTGTTGTTGTTGCGTGCGTGTGTGTGTATATATATATATATATATATATATATATATATAAATATATATATATATATATATATATATATATATATATATATATATATATATAAATATATATATATATATATATATAAATATATATATATATATATATATATATATATATATATATATATAATATATATATATATATATATATATATATATATATATATATATATATATATATATATATATTATTTCAATACTAAGCCGTTTCCCCAGCAGGAGACGAGTCATTGTCACTTTCATTGTTTAACTACTCCATCATCGATGACCCCAAGTGCAACAAATGCTCAACACTAGTTGGTCCATACACGTACTAAGTAAGAAGGCTCACGAGCAGCACATCGAACACCCAATAATATGATTATTACGAGCTAAATTGCAACCTTACTTGGAAAAGCAGGATGCTATAATAAGGCC
This sequence comes from Palaemon carinicauda, assembly GCF_036898095.1. Taxonomy (NCBI): domain Eukaryota; kingdom Metazoa; phylum Arthropoda; class Malacostraca; order Decapoda; family Palaemonidae; genus Palaemon; species Palaemon carinicauda. The sequence goes on along the minus strand of NC_090762.1, from coordinate 44,724,941 downwards.
AAGATCTCCGACAGAAAAATAAAAAGCCCAGTAAGGAAAAGAAGTAAATAAACTCTATGAGAATTAATATACAAAATATCTTAAGATCCATAACAACGTTAAAATGTGTTATATAAACTATGAAGAGTAATTGAATTCTTCAACAATACCAGAGCAATAAAGCTCTACTGTATACCTATAGATTAATAAAACTTTATCATTATACTAATTCACAAAATGGGAGACACAAAAGACCTGAAAAATTACCACCCGATAAGTTTATACTCTTCATTATATATATAATATTTACAAAGATATCAAAAGGCCGAGTAGAAAGTCAGCTAGACTATAATAAACCAAGAGATCAGGTGCACTGTTTAAAAAAACCGTAATTTTAACGGGATATTTTCCGCAGAAATATACTTTCTCAGCCGTATTTCAGTAAAATACAGGCGACTTTGATTTTTACCCTACTTGTTATTATCTTTAACGGGTTGGTGACCGTCATATCACTCCCTCACGTAAATATATCCATCTTTAAAATGGTAAATGCCTTTATTCCAGGATTTTTACAGTTTTTTGCCGCAAATATTTAACAGTGTAGGCTTTAGAAGTGGGTAGACAGAAAAATTAATATGAGTAAAATTAAGATAATGTTCATGCTGAGAGACACCAACTATGGGTTATGGACGAGCCTCTAGAGATTGTTAATGAATTTTTCTTGGAAGTAAGTTGGCCAAGGCACCAGCCACACGTTGGGATACTACCACTAAAGAGTTATTGGGTGCTTTGACAGGCCAGACAGTGCTATATTGCATCCTTCTTTCTGGTTACGGCTCATTTATCATTTGCCTAAACATACACAGAAAAGTCTGGTCTATTCCCTTAACATTCCCCTAATTCAACATACACTTGACAACATGGAGATTACCAAAAAACTCTTCTTCAATCAAGGGGTTACTACTGCACCGTAATTTTCAGAGGCTACTTTCCTCTTGGCAAGGGTAGAAGAGACTCTTTTAGGTATATGCTAAACAGCTCCTCTAAGAGGACACTCCAAAATCAAACCATTGTTCTTTAGTCTTGGGTAGTCTCATAGCCTATGCACCATGGTTTTCCACTATCTTGGGGCAGAGTTCTCTTTTATCTTATTTCTCTTCTCCTTGTTATTTAAAAGTTTTTATAGTTTATATAATCTATGTGAGATTTGTTTTCATCTTTATTTTCTAAAACTTCTCTTGTAATTTATTTCCTTATTGCCTCTCCTCAGTGGGCTAATTTCCTTGTTGGAGCCCTTGTACTTATAACATCCTGCTTTTCTAACAAGGGTTGTGGCTTAGCAACAACAACAACAACAATAATAATAATAATAATAATGATAATAATAATAATACGTACTTAGGACAGACAGTAAGTGTTTCCCCAGGACACAAGGCCGAAATTAAAAAGAAGAATAAGTATGGGAAGGAGAGAATTTTGCAAACAAAACTAAATCAACAACAGTAAAACGCCACTTTCTCAAAAAAAAAAAAAAATTTAATGAGAGCCTTACTGAAGACTAGAACATAAAGTAGTTGCAACTCAGAGAACTATGGAAAGAATGGGAATAGCATTGAGAAACAGAAAAAGAGCAACATAGATACAGGAGCAAACTAAATTAGAGGATATTCTAACACCATGTAAGAAAAAGAAATGGACATGGGCGGGACATAAAATGAGAATGACAGACAGTAGCTGGACATTAAAAATAACCGAATAGGTCTTCAGAGATTGACGAATTAAACAAGTTTGAGGGTCGAATGACACAGAGAGGCCATAAACAGACACAAGTGAAAGGACATGTCTGAGGCCTTTGTTCTTCGGTGAACTAGTAACGGCTGATGATGATGATGATGATGATGATATATATATATATATATATATATATGCATACATACATACACACACAAATATATATATATATATATATATACACATATACATTATATATATATGTATACATATATATATATATATATATATCCGTCGACATTCTAAATTAAATTTCCCTTTCACTTTCATCCATGTAAGCAAGTAAAAAGTACAATGATCTTATTTATTAGGGAAATCCCCCTTTTCTTATTAGCCCGAGCACTTTTTCCCAGCCACCAAGACGACAATATTCTTGGTAAACATAATTAGCTCGCAAGAGTCCACAGGGAAATATGAAAGTATCTTCCCCTTGTATATTTTGGAGGAGGCTAATGAGCCTGATCTTCCACTATGGATATAAGTAGCCAAACGCAAGGAAGGAGAAAATTAAAAGGAGGGTTAATAAACATATACATGTATATACACTTAAACAATATATATATATATATATATATATACACAGTATATATATACATATATATATATGTATGTATATATATATATATATATATATATATCTAAAAATATTTCATATCTTAATATACCTATACATATAAATATATGCACATACATATACATCCACATTAATACATACAAACACATACATACATACTCACACATATACAGTGCATACATATATACATATATGTGTGAATATACTAGCTTCGAACTTTATTATAATGTGGAATAATTCTTGAACACCTTTAACAGATGTCTAAAAAAAAATCTAAAAATTCTCAGTTGATACCCGAGCACAGTCAATAAACAATATTACTTTTCATGATACTGACAGAAAAGACAAAGAAACGACTAAGACATCAACATGTTAGTAACTACTGTAGTTAATCTGCATTTCATCCCGGAGATGGTGCACTCGATAAACTGCATTTGATGTGTCCAAATGTTCTGAATAATTTTCTCAGTAAAAGGGGCCTAATTCAGTGAAAATTAAAACAGGAATTGTCATTTAAAATACCCAGGACTAACTTACAAGTGATCAAGCCTCAATTTCTGTTAAAAACTTCCTTATTCTCATTAACATTCGTGTAAGAATTCAAGGCTTTTTTTATATATAAATATACTATATTCTATACGATTTTTCTTTTTAATATATACAAGTCTTTGCAAAATGATTATGCAGGTTATGGTATTTCCTTTTTCCTACTTCCTTAAGTAATTTCCTTCACCTTTTAACGAGTTCGTTAATGCCCATAATTAGATTTTTCAAAGTAATAAGAAAGGAATTTAGGAGACTTATAAAATTCCACTTCATCTTTTAACATTTTAATTATAGCATCTGAAATATCTTCCATATATTTCCTAAAAAATGCCTTCTATTTTTTTTTTTCTAATATTGAAAATGAACTCGACATCATTGCTACACTGAAATCTTTTCTGTAAAACCCATATTTTATGTTTAATATTTTTCGACGAATTCCGAGGGTCATCTCAAAATCACCTTAAGAAATTTTAGATATTTTACAAGGAAATTCTTAGAAAATTAATCACTTGTGTATTCGAGATAAGTCATGTATACAGAGAGAGAGAGAGAGAGAGAGAGAGAGAGAGAGAGAGAGAGAGAATGATG
>NC_090762.1:44689652-44718463 GCF_036898095.1 Palaemon carinicauda | reverse complement strand
TATATATATATATATATATATATATATATATATATATATATATATATATATATATATATATATATATATATATATATATATAGAATTAGATAGATAGATAGAAAACAAAAAATGACAATTTGACTATTTAAAAGAACATTATTGCAAGACATACAATCATCTTTAAAAGTATAAGAAATGGGTTATGTCTTGCTAGTAAGGTTAAAAAGGTCAGGAAAATATTGCGCAGTCTACGAGACTCCCCCAGCCGAGCCCTAAGAAAAATCGTACGAAGCCTAGGAAAAGTTTCTTTATGACTCTACCACTGGTTTAAATTCCAAGAAAATCCCATAAATCCTGGAGACCCAAGACCAAATCTCTAGGCAAATTTTGCTTATGCGTTGACTTTGATTCCTAAAGGCAGGTCCTATATAATACCCTGAGAGAGAGAGAGAGAGAGAGAGAGAGAGAGAGAGAGAGAGAGAGAGAGAGAGAGAGAGAGAGAGAGTCTGTTTCATAAGCAAAAGAAGAAGAAAATTTACCTAAGTAATAAAAGAAATCCTTTACAAAAGTTTAAAAAACTTATGTTTACTGAGATTACTCTCTTCGCAAATGTAAATATTATAATTTTTGTTGTTGAGCATTATATGTATTTTGTTCTAAGAAAAGAACTGCGATAAAAATATGTCAAAACTTGGCCTATCAACGTATGGCAATAATAATAATAATAATAATTTTTATTATAATTATTATTATTATTATTATTATTATTATTATAATGCTGATAATTATAATAAATATGTGATATTCATAAAAAACATCAACGGATAGCATTTAGTTATGCACTGTGAAGCCAAATTGTTTGTAATATAAAAATACTTAAAAATATAACTTAAATATAGCGAAAATACTCGAATGTATTTCATGTAAGGAATGCAATATCAAAATTAATGGCCATATTAAAGAATTTTATATAGCACAGGAGACTGTAAAAATGACTTCTTAAACAACTGTTCCCCTCTTTCAACAGCAATGTTTACTAAACAATGAGGAAACCTGTAAACATTTCTGGCTGCTCTGTCCCGTTTCAAAGACATCTTGAACAGTTCTCGTTTCTTGACTTTAATCATTCTAAATATCCACAATTTTAGCCAAGAATAGCTGGGTTTACACTTGTTTACATGCATTCGTTACTTCCTTTCCTTTACTGATTTTCATGAGAGAGAGAGAGAGAGAGAGAGAGAGAGAGAGAGAGAGAGAGAGAGAGAGAGAGAGAGAGAGAGAGAGAGAGAGAGAATATGTATTAATTTATTTCAAAATGCTTTGTAGCCTAAATACCCGATGAGAGAGAGGAAAGTGAGAAAATGTATTATTTTTTTTACAATGATTTATTTATAGCCTAAATATCCAGAGAGAGAGAGAGAGAGAGAGAGAGAGAGAGAGAGAGAGAGAGAGAGAGAGAGATCCGCCTCCATGAACAAGACTCACTCCAACTGCGATAGGCGTTTCATTGTTAATGGAACCATCTGTCAAGTTAGGCGCTTCGCTTCAATCAAAATTCGTCACGACCCTCATTTTCAATTCGTCTTCTTGAGCAATCAAAGCCCGAAGGAATAGATGGGTTTTCCACGCAGTGACAAATTTCTCAGGCAATATCTCAAAGTTGCCTTTTATAAACATAATAAGTCGGTCTGTCTTAAAGTTGTTTATATATCATCACCATAAAAATTTAATGGTATATATAGGTCACGATTCATATTCTAAGAATAGCAGACTGCGCACTAAATTTGAGAAATTATAGTTAGTTTGCCTTTTAATGTAATTAAAGTAGTTATCTTTTTTTCTTGTAAGACATTCTAATTAATCATATTTTTTTTTAATAATTTTATGTCTTGCACTTACGTTTTCCTTCGAAGAAATCTTGTTCTTTATGAAATTATTTGATTTTTTATTTTCTATCTTCTGAAAATCTACCTCATTCGGCGATATATTAAGGATAAAAAAAGAAAAAAAGATATTTTAACAACTACACATCTAATCATCATAAACTTACAAACTTTCTTCACAGAATTTCACAAGAGATGATTCTACAAAGATATCAAACTCAATTAGCTTTCTCAGGTATTTACAGCATTCACAGCAGCCAACAGTACAGATCTCCCAATGAACACCTCAGAGGATGGGGAAAGCCTTTGATGGAGAGGGGAGGGCATACGGGAGGGGGTACAGCAAGAGGAAGGAGGGTTCTAACCCGGCTGACACTGTAAACTAATAACCATTAAATCATTTTACAACCCGTAATACTTGGTGGCCGTAAAATAATACCATCAATCCGTAATGGCCTTTTGCACCACAGGTGACCTAAGAAGGTTAATGAACACTCCGTCTCTTGCCACACACCTAGATCACGAGCGTGAAGAAAGGAAAAAATGGGAATGCAATCAAATAAATTCCCATTTTTCGACCAAGCCGTAGTTTATTTAATTCTCTTATGTTATCCATCCAATTTTCATTATTATTTTCAATGTAATTACCATATAAAAAACCCACACCTCACACGACTCTCCGGAGAAATTTAAACAATTATCATCATCATTATCAAATATGTACAAGGTCAAACAGAACCGTAGAGAATAAATAATAATAATAATAATAATAATAATAATAATAATAATAATAATAATAATAATAATAATAATAATATGATCAAATTACTAACACATTCGAAAGACCTGCGATAAAATAGAAGAAAACCGGCAACGAATAATATAGAGGAAAATACATACTAAACCCGAAGCATCTACACTGCAAATAAGATTTGAATAAAAACAGAAATGCCAGAGAGCTGCTGAAAAATAAGGCAATGGTTGATTCGTACCCTAATACTCCCGAGGGAAATACGTGATGTTTATCAAAGAAGCGAAATACATATCTTTTTTGTTGGAGGCAGAAAAGAAGCTGTCAATAACCTTGGCGAGACAACCATTTGCTTCAGAAATCATTTCATCACAGCCACTTTGGTATAACGCAAAACAAGACTCTTCACTTTCGACAGAGATGTGTCGGGAGACACACGAGCAAAGGATGTTGCAAGGAAGAGCACAGCACACACGCCAGTGAGGAGGAGCAGATACACATATACACGCCTGCACATTCACACACAAGCGTGCACATAGAAGCCCTTCTTACAAGACATTGAAATGACGTGCGAGTCCGACGAGGAAACATTAGAAATGATATGTTTGGAAGGAGGCATGGAATGTGGGTCATATTGCTCAGCGCTGGGACCAGGAGGTTCATTCAACGCTGGAGTGCAACTAGTTGGGAAACACTATTAGGTATTAAGAAAAAGTTAATAGAGAATGGATAGCAAGATGAAAGAAATGTAGCGGAAACAGAGGTAAAGTTGAAAACTAAAAGGTAAGATGCTGCAAAGACTTTTCTAGTAATGCTTAGGTGTGGAACGCGGGTGGCACTACCCCTAACCCTAGGGAGATAATTTATGAGCGTTTACGTGTCCGTAATACTGCTAACAATAACTGACATGGTTACAATTATGGGTTCTGAGAATGTCATCAATTACGGACTCAGACACGTACACCACTAGGCTTGTTCGCCCAATCTACAGCATATAGTGTTTATGATATTCGTATAAAAAAAAAAGAAAAAAAAAATTCTGATGATTATCATAGTTGTTAAAAAATTCATCACAACACACTCAATAATACTGGCGAGGCTGTATGCCATTCTATTATATTTTCAATTATTAATGCCGACGAGAACTGTTATTGTAAGAATTATATTCAAAGAAATCCATTAAACACTCAGATAAACGTCTTTACTAAAGGTTGTGACTAAGTCGAAAACTACTGACTTTATAATATTGTAAGTGTAATTTTTATATCAGTTTTAAAAACATTCCCATCTTTTATTCCACTAATCCTTTAACTATTATTCCAAATGACAAATTCAAAATAACATTGTGTTAAAGACGTCTGACTTTGTACGTAATGAAATTAAACAATCTATATATTCATAATCACGGGTATGTAATTATTAGGTTTACTTCAATGAAAAAAATGAAAGTTGAAGTTATCTCCAATTTACGCTTCCTTTATGGATATTTCGCTTGACTTTTCAAGTAAAGTCTATTTTCATTTCTACCAGTGAGAAGCCTAAGCCTAAACCTTGGTCCAAATTATTCTATAGGCAGTATTCAAAACGGATATGGTGGCGTCAACTCCCATCCATTTTCAACAAAAAGTTCTTTCATCAAAAGGTAATTCAAAGTTGTCTAACTACCGGTTAATTCTGGAAGATTCATCTCACATAGCCTCATACTAATGTAATCATAAACTCCATGTTTACTTGCGGGAGAGAGAGAGAGAGAGAGAGAGAGAGAGAGAGAGAGAGAGAGAGAGAGAGAGAGAGAGAGAGAGAGAGGCTCCCCCCCAAAAAATGCGGACCATTTTCTATCTTCACTCATTATAAATTACCAAACAGGTATCTTGAATCGTAAAAACTTGATGTTATAACACCAAAAATCCAAAATATAAGAGGATTATCAGCATTCTCATTACTTTGAAAAACGCACATAAGAATCACACGACAGATTCAATAACAATATTCAAATCACGTCACTATTCATAATAATAGAAATTGCAATACATCAGCTCAGATGGTAAAGTTTCAATTTACCTTCGTTCACTCTTTGTATCTTTCACCTTGATGTCCATCCTATTCTAACTCTTACCTCGAAGTGTAACTGTAGGTATTTTCACTAAATGCACTTGGGCGCTGAATGGTCTCACAGGTCCCAGCAACGGGCTATAAAACCCAAATCCAATTCAGAAGATAAAAGAGACAAAGCTACTAGATTCTAAGAAATTAAGGTAAAGGGAGTGGTTATTAGCCAGGATCTAAAGACACGAAATTTGAAACAACATACGCTAATCACATACCGCATTGTCTCATGTTAATGTTTCATTGTATCATGTAAATGTTTCTTCTCAATTCTGATAAAAAAAGAGTGCATTTTAGTGTGCGTGTATGTTTACAAAAAAAGAACTTCCTATCACGGGTAATATAAACGCAACGCATAGGACGCCAAAGTGTATGGCCACGAGGGGAAAGGGAACACTGATACACAGAGATATTTCGTCTTATCCAGAAGACAACGTCACAGAAACTTTGACAATGTCTTCGGAATAAGAAGAAAGATTTCAGCATCTCGGTGTGGCTTTTCCCTCGAGCCTATGAACTCTAGCTTTTCCCTTCCACTTTTATGCAAAGAAAACTAAGGCGGGAAACGAGAAAGAAACATGAGGATAGAGATGCTGCTGAAATATTGAGACTTGGAGAAATTTGGAAGAATATGAAATTTGGATAACTAACAGACCTTCCATTTGTAATGATAAAGATTAGGTGACTCATTAAATATGAATACGCTCAGATACATGGAAAATGGATATCGCGACTATCAGGTAACTCGGCATACATCACTGACTAAAAGGACATATAATTGACATTTTGCCTCTAAAATTGATGATAAGACTAGTCAAAAGCAAAGAATGACAGAATTATTAGGCGAAGAGTCTAGAGCTTCCTTTAGTGAAACAAAAAATTTGTGAGAAAATTTCTTAACTAAAATATATGTATATTCGAAATCGTTAATCAAAAATAACATATACTCTAAATCATTACTTTGTAGATAAATAATCATGTATACTCGAAATTATTACTTTAACGAAAAATAAGGTATAATCGAAATCTTTACATCAAAGAAAAATACGTTATGCGCAATGTCATGAATTTAAAAAGAAATAAGATATGCTCGAAATCACTACTTCAAAGACAAAAAAAAAAGATATGCACGAAATAATTACTTTACAGAAAAATAAGTTATGCACTAAATAATTATTTCAAAGAAAAATATGGTAGCTCGAAATCAAGTAAAAAGTAGAATTGTGTATTATCTGCAAATACTTTGAACTTCATTCCATATCTTTGTAGTATTTTCGCTAGACCAATAGTATAGATACAGAATAAATGGTATACTAGAAAGCATTAATGTAAAGAAAAATAAGGTATGCTCGAAATCATTACTTCAAAGATAAATAGGGTATGCTCAAAATCATTACTTCTAATGTTCAATTATTTTACCTCTAAAATTTCGATTTGCAAAATTATAATTCAGTGTTCCATACTGGTATTAGCAATAAGCATTTTTCAAAATGTTGAAATTCATACTTTAAGAAACTTGCAGAGCAATCCACATTTATAAACCATTAACCTTAGATATAGAAGCAGTATTTGAAAATCCCGATGCCATTTTTGAACATGTTATAACAACATATCACATATATATCAATACATATATTTCATTTATAAAGATGTTATTAGACCGGAGGTATGAAATAACACAGTTTACAGCGTATTTATTGCTCAATGTTATCAATCAAAAGCATATGCAGGTTTTGTTTTCCTTTATCTAAGAGGAAATATGCAGCGCCATGTTAATTCTGTGATGTGGGTTCTGATATTGAAATTCGCTGCCATTTACATAAGACTTTGAATCATATCGAGAATGTAAGTTTTCCGTGATCTCTTTTTATCAAACCTATCATTATATGCCAATCTGCAACCCTAGTTGAAAAATGAGGATGCTACAAGCCCTAGGGTTTCAACAGGAAGGTAACTCAGTGCGGAAAGGAAATAGAAAAATTAGGGATCAACTGTGCAAGATGGCTGTTAGATGCCAACAGAGAGGCGAGGTGAATGCAAGTAAACTGTATTTAACAGATAACATGATTATATACATAAGCTGACGAGATGTCCACGGTGTGCTTAGGAGGGGTTGTTAATCCCAGGAGGACCCAGGGAAGCTGAGTACCAAACTGGAATCATTGCAGCTGGACATCAAAGATGCTTTGAGAGTGCGATGAAAATGTTATACCATTCCATTGGCGATAGGGTAAAGACCTGGAGATTCACAATTGATGTCCACAATTGAGAGGTAAAAGTGGTGACGCGGAACTGAATTTCAGTGCAATGGAATCAAGCGAACACTTTTCTGTTGGCGAAGGGCTGTAGTTTCAACGATACAGCGCAGGTCGCAGAGTTAGGATCAGTATTGTAACAAAGGTAGGGCATTGTGGTGGGCAAAACAAGGCGATGAGGAGCTGGTTACTACAGAGGCCACCAATGTGCCAGGTGGCTATCAGGTGCTAAAAGAGAGGAGATGTGAATATAAGTAAACTTTATATAATAGATAACGAGCTTATACCCAAGCTGTTAAGAGCAAGAATGTCACAAAAGTTCAAACAATCTGAAACATGTGATATCATACCTAAACAGGTTGCTCTATTATCGGTGCGGGAGAGCGAGAGATAAAAAAGGCAATAGCATCACAATGTATAAGTGGGTATGAAACACGTACGGTACAACTATATACAGTTTGAGAAATGCTGGGAACAATTATAAAATACGTTATGATTAGAACTTTAAAATAGACCAGTCATATATAAACTATGAAAAGATACCGATGTTAATCTATTCAACAGAAAAATATGTGCAAAAAGTTTGAACTTATTTAGTTTCACAAATTCAACGCCTGGTTAAGAAGAATCTTCCCCATTCTGGTCATAACTGGAATACAACTCATATAATAGAATTAAGCCTTAAGATGAAGGCAAGACTGTTAAAACTAATAATATATCTGGAACTACGTACAAGATGGTACAGTCTGGGATGATCTGAACTTAATGGAAGGTCAGAATTATGAAAAATCTCCTACAACATGCACAAACAACTAATTGAACACATGTTGAAGATTTACATAAAAAAACAGGAATAAGAAAGTTAAAGACAGCAAGTTTTTGTCCAACAAATTAATATGAGAGACAGCAGATGAAGACTAGATATGAGAACAATACTCAAAACATAATAGAATGAAAGAATTGTAATGCTTAATTACCGAGAATCTTAAATGACTTTCTCAATATGTCAATTATTTGTGCAACTACAGATCTACACCGGATGTGTTTCTCAAAGGTAAATTTTCAATCACGACTCACAACTAGAATTGTAAGAGAGTTATAAAATATAAAATAGAATGAAACAATATCTGAATGTTGAGGAGCTATTATCCTTGACTTATGCAGAATTATATATATATATATTTTTTTTTTTTTTACCTCTTTCCCCATATTTACACATTCACGAACTTTAGCTAGATCTCTTTTAAGGGATTCATTAATTATAGGTGTACATTTAGTTGATGGAATTTATGCAAGGAGAATAGCATCCTCTGCACATGCAACAAGCTTATTTAAATTTAGTATGAAAAGTAATGGGCCTAAAACACTACCCTGAGGAACACAAAAGTACATTCTACTCTTTACAATCCATTAATCAATAACTTTAATAATGATGGTTAGATTAGACCCACCTACTCCCATCTGTTTAAATTGAAAACAAAGGCCTCACAAGTAAAACAGTTAAAGGGAGCACTAAAATGAAAGCCAGTCATATGAAACTCCTGACCACAATCAAGGGAATTCTGTACAGCATTGGAAACTTTAAGAAGGGTATCACATAAAATTCCAAAAATGATAAGCCTCCCGCTTATTTTAGTAAGAACTTCTACATGCAACATTGAAAGAGGGTTTGTCCTTGATTCGGTATTCTGACATGACAGAAGGAATACGCATATCAATCATTAAGGCCAGATTTTCCTTTAATAAACCAACAACTTAATCCCTTTATATAATTGTGACCAACTCAAATGAAAAAAAAAAAAAAAAAAAAAAAAAAAAAAAAAAAACACTCAAATGTCAATATAGTCTTCTTGATTTTTTATATGTATCTTACAAGAGTACAACTCATTACTATACGGACAGGTTGCTCAGTTTTATCAGTCTTAATTACTAACGAAATCAAGGCATGATGAGATGTCCCACTGGAGGCCAAACCTTTATTGTGAAAACGCTGGGGGAATCAGTGTATACTTAGTCCAAACAATTATCAGGTTTGTGAGTAACGTCACTTATGATTGCTTACAGTCTGATAGAGAAGCAGTCAAAAGCTCATAAGTCATGGTGAGCAGTAGATGAAATACAATATGACCACTCTTTATGATGGACAATATCACCAACAAAAACAAAATATGACTTTTTATCATCTTCTGGCCTCTTAACTATGTTGAAAAGAAGACAACCGAAGATATAATCATTCAAGTCTGGATTCCAATACATGATATAAATCTAAAAGTTGTTATGCTTGCCACAAATTTTATGACCTAAATCTCATGGCATTCACATTCACAGCAGGAGTTTTGAGAAGCGTGGCACCCAGTTTTAAAAGCGTATTAATCTGGGATATTAGTGAACATAATACATGATCAAATAAATGCCTTATCAGATTAGATATACTTTCTAATCTTGTTTGGTTGATGCTCATAATCGCAATTCATATGACTTACAGAGAAGCCACGTTTAGGAAATCACTCGAGGTTCTGATAATTTTCTTATCGTTACCATATGTAAAAATATCAAATATACTGTAGATACAAACATTAATAAATACTTTGAAGTATTAAACCGGAAATAACTTATCCATAACGAATGCACTTTACCTTTATAATAACTTACGCTCAAAGGGAATTATTCATGTTAGATAGGGGATGCTGACCTGACCATGATTGGAACTTGTCATTTCAAATAAAACTTGAGTGATAGTGACGAGTAATAAGTTACTTGTGGTTTAAAAACTTTCTAATATAAAAATAAGTATCACGCACAATACTGTCAGGTAGGCTTAACCTAATTATAATTTAGAATATGATTAATTTCTCTTTAGTATGGTGGCTGAATACGAATAAAAGACTTAAATATGTACAACAGAATCATGTTAGACTTATATATCTTTTGATTTCTAAGTGAAAAAATTGCACTGGTTCAAATCCAGGCCAGAGTAAAAACATAGACAATACATAATTATCTTTGGGTGTACGTTATTGAAAAGGTGAGGGGATTTTTATATCAACCAGATATGTATTACTTAATGAAAGTACAAATATGTCATACGTGAAATTAAGAGCAAACTATGACACACGAGCGCGCGCACACACACATATATATACATATATATATAATTACATATATATACACACACACATATATATATATATATATATATATATATATATATATATATATATATATATATAAAATTCTTTATTATTGATTACTACGAATATTACGGAGCAATTACAACACCAATTGTTCTATCTCTCTGTACATTCTCATCCTTTCATTGAAGACATCGTCACTGACATTAATACAGGTAACGTGAAGAAATAGTTGTAACAGATATGTAACAATTTTACATATACACAAATGAATTTTGAAAAAGTAAAACTTTATTCCATTATACATAAGCTTCAGATAAGAAAACCACTCATTACAAATAATTAAAAACCTATTTCATTACATTATCCAGTATCAAATGAAGCACCAAAGCTTCATCTCTAACACTGGAAAAGATCAATAAAGGCTGATCATTCCGACCAACTGCCGTTAATATATCAAAATGATTCAGAGGCGCATCCAGTCTTCCATTCCTCCGGAGGCTCTCGGTGAACGCGAAGGCAGAATTGACCACATTAGTATCTGTAATTGGTGTGCCCGACCCATTGACGTTGGGAGATTGCTGATTAATGAGGCCAGCGACATTACTTTAATCATGAGATCTGACCTAATTGCTATTCATTAGGACAAGGACGCTCTCGTTATTCAATTCCTGGAATCGCGGAAATGCTTCTGAATAAGTGGATCTGAATGGCCTTGTATGGCACTCCAGGTAACAGAAATCAGACTAACTATGGAAGTGTTTTAAACGAAAGCCAAATGGAGTATCATCGATCAGTTGCTTTCAGGAATTATCATGACGCTAATAATGTAATTCATGGACTGGCAAAATCTTAATTGGGCAAGCTGAAATGTCATCAAAGGTTTGGTATAAGATAAACAATTCTAACTGCATCTAAACCAAGGAAATTTATTATATTATGAAATAAAAAAAATAGTAAAATAATCAAATCAACATAGAAATAATAAATAAAGTATAAACAATCAACAGTTGTTTTTCTGCCATCTTTGCACACTTCCTGACTGCAAACGGGTGTAATAAATCTCATACAATGCCTCGAGAGCGGATTTCCTCAAAACGTGGTGAAGAATAATTTCTGACAAAAGCTAACAATGGAATTTCAGTTTAAAATCATATATTGCTTTAAAGTAAGTCTTTTAGAGGGTATTTTCAAGGAAAATTAAAAAATAAACTCTATGTTAAGAACATAAAACAATTAATTCAAGATTAAACATCATTTTGTAAATAAATCACGAAATTAAAATATATTATCTTTATAGCAATGTAAATAAAAGTTAATTAATGAAAAATAAAAACCAAGGCCTGGTAAATAGGTTTTTCTTATAATCCAATTTTAATGACAACAATGCAGATGCGTTTCGAAATTGATAAGGTGTGAGTGGCATGTTTTCTCGAGGTTAATTGATACTCGTATCGTCAATATGACAAAAATACTAAAATTTACTTATATTTTAATGTTTAGGAATCCAAGATCTTCACGTAAAAGAGAAATTTTAAAGTACAAATAGTAATTAGGTAATATATCATAATAAATTGACAACAGAAATTTCCGTACCACGAGTTAAGTGAAATATAAATACATTCAAAATGCTGAATTTCACTGACATCTCATTGTTACGAACAAACATGTACTATAAAATCATACAAAGTAAGTAGGAATGAGAAAATCAAGTTAGTGACCTAACCTCATGGCTAGTACAGTGCTGTGGTTGGGCATCACAGTGGGGGTTGAGCTTGCCCGGCTGACGTTCTGGTGAGTATCTATTCAAAATGAAACTGGAACTGAAACCAGACACCTTTAACCTTTTACCCGTCTGACATACTTCATACTGAACAGTCACTCAACAAATCACCGAATGATTTGTCTCTTCGGTTTCATTAGCTCGTCTCGAGCTGGATTTTCCGTGAAGCATCATCATCCCAACCGTACCGGTATTGGACAACAACAAAAACCTTTCAATTTAAAGTATATTGCGAAAGAGGTTGCTTCTAGATAGAATGATACGTAGTCTAGTATCCTGACTCTATGGTGGTGGTGGAGGCCCAAGGAAATTCGTAATATAATTTCTAAAAATATTCTTTCTAAAATTATTTCAATTTTTCTTCGCAAAAAATTCATATTATATACTGAAATTTCTCTTGTTCTACCATTTCTATGAAATTTTAATTCCATTGGTCAATGTAGCCCTTTAGAGAACCGTGAATGGCTACAACTGCAGTCGGCAGAATAAATGTAAAGAAACATTTAATGTTCTTTTGAGGTGATAGATGGCATATGTTCATCTATCTACATCGATAATAAAATACGTCAAAAATCGTGACTACGAAAGGTTTATGGAAGCAGTAGGAAATGGAAATCACTACCCTTGACAAGTCTACAACTGCTAATGAAAACGACACCACCACAACGGGAACTAGGAACTGTAAGATCCAACGTAGTTTGGATACATGAGCATTTCAATTTGGGCTACGTTACACACCTGGTCAGGGCCCTGAGGATCCGACTTCGAAATCATGACTTCAGCGAGACCATGATAAATCATATTGAGGGGGAACGCGCAGATCGTTGGAAAGGAAAATGGGTCGACAATAAAGCGACAACCCTAGCGAAAAACTAGCAAACGATGGGGAACGAAGCCGCTCCAAAAGGTTACAAGGAATGGAGGACATTACAGTTTTCAATAGTCCATATTCGAAGGATGGAAAAACCTTACAGCTCGAAATTCGTAGGGCTTCTGATTAGGATGGTCTTGTAGATGGCCTTGTAATATTGTTATAACCCTTGGAAAAAATCTCTTATCAAATTACTTTTTCGTAATTTCTTTAACTTTTTTTTTTAATTCCAAATTTTCTTTACGAATATTTGGAGTCTATATAAAATTTTCTATTTTGCTACCATTTACACTGAAGGGTATTTTAACTGTTCAATATTGAAGAGCATTTCCATTGTTCAGTAATGAGGAGTATATCCATTGTTCAATATTGCACTGAAGAAATCCACGATTCAATGTCTGATACAGCAGTTGGCAAAGGAACATACTTTATATGAGATTTTTGTTTTGACCCTCCAAAAATCAAGACTTGTCTTTTGTGTGTGTGTAAATATATATATATATATATATATATATATATATATATATATATATATATATATATATATATATATATATATATATATGTATGTATGTATGTATGTATGTATATATATATATATATATATATATATATATATATATATATATATATATATATATGTATGTATGTATGTATGTATGTATATATATATATATATATATATATATATATATATATATATATATATATATATATATATATATATATATATATATATTAAACTTTATAAAAATGCTACGTATTCATGTATATGTACACGTTTATAGATATCGACACATACGTGCACACACATGAAATACAAATATATATATATATATATATATATATATATATATATATATATATATATATATATATATATATATATATATATATATATGTGTGTGTGTGTGTGTGTGTCTGTGTGTGTATCATACGTGTGCACGTATATGTCAATATATATAAACGTGTATATATACATGAATACGTAGCTTTTTCTAAAGTTTAATATAATTCTACATTTCAAACGAACGTATTCTTCCCACGAAACTTCACTGAAAACTTAATTTTCGTAGCACTGTTTACTATTTATAACATAGTTAAATACAATTTTATCCAGTTACATTTGTGCTATATTTACAGTGATTATTGTTACTCAATTTAATTCATATCGTTACCCACAGTAATAATTCATAATTGATACATGAATTTTAAAGAAATTTATATAAAAACCACTTAGAATGTTAAAAAAATTAATTTAATTAGTTAATCATTTTGATTATTAGCTTACAATCAGCGGGCATTAGTATTCATTATTTTGTGTCGGTTGTATAAATGTCCACGATCAATAAATTTCAAGGAGCTACAAGTAAGTAATGAATACTAGATTCTATACGGAATTGATATTCTTCCTGAGGAAAAACAACGAAGGAAATTAAATGAAAAACACCTCTTTCTCTCTTAAAAGATTTTATATTGAATGAATATTATATTGTAATAATATACAACGAAGGAAATGAAATGAAATTCTCTCTCTCTCTCTCTCTCCTCTCTCTCTCTCTCTCTCTCTCTCTCTCTCTCTCTCTCTCTCTCTCTCTCTCTCTCTCTCTCTCTCTCTCTCTCTCTCAAAATTCTATCTTGAATGAATATTTTTTCTTATAAAACACAACGAAGGAAATTAAATGAAATCTCTCTCTCTCTCTCTCTCTCTCTCTCTCTCTCTCTCTCTCTCTCTCTCTCTCTCTCTCTCTCTCTCTCTCAGTTCCTTAGAAGTTTCTTCGTTAATTACTTCTAAGAAAATTTTAAGAAAATGCATGGTTTATTTTCGTTATTTTCTCAAATGCATCGTATTTCAAATTAATTCGCAAATTATTTCCATAAAGAACGCATTAATATCTAATTTATTGCGAGGGGGAGAGGATTATTACACTCACGCAGCCTCTAATTAGTTAAAAGATGTGGAGTACACCGTTTAAAAATACTGTCATATTCCCAGTTAGCAAGAGACTCATGTCTAGCTAAGTATACACTTTAGTGACTATGGGGAGCAATTGGCTGACTATTATTAGGCCGTTTAGAGGCTCCTTAAATCAATTGCAGATCTTATATTGATAATCTAAAAGCGTAGCCAGATTTGTGGATTGGTGCACGCGACGAGATTTGGCTCTGGTAATAATAAGTTCACTTATTTTGTCATAAAGTTGAAATTTAGCGTCTTAGATTTTATCTTCTTTAGCATATCATGAAGTGCATTATTTTCCTATGCATAAACCAAAAAATATTAAAAATACGAGTATGTCAAATATTTCTTCCATATTTCAATGTTTTATCATCGATTGTATACTCCATCAATGATATTCAGACTAATTTAATAATACAACAAAATACAATAACAAATGCAGCTGTTTCTAGTGCACTGTAGGACAAGGACCTTAGGAATGTCCCTAATCATTTCTGAGTTTGACCACTTTTTTTCACCAAGCTGGCCACTGCGGATTGATGATGGTGGGAGACTTTAGCCTGATCGCTCACAACAACCTAGTACAACTGACTAGTACAACTTTGCTGACCATGGCGATACTCAAACCCTTTCTCCATGTTTTGGTATCCCCACTTGTGTGTATTATTATTATCATTACTTACTAAGCTATAACCCTAGTTGGAAAAGCAGGAAGCTAAAGTACAGGGGCTCTAACAGGGACAATAGCCCAGTGAGGAAAGGAAAAAAGGAAAAATAAAATATTTTAAGAAGAGTAACATCAAAATAAATATCGCCTATATAAACTATATAAACTTTTAACAAAACAAGAGTAAGAGAAATTCAATAGAATAGTGTGCCCGAGTGTACTCTCAAGCAAGAGAACTCTAACCCAAGACAGTGGAGTGTCCTTCTCCTAGAAGAGCTGCTTACCATAGTATTCAGATGTTTAACGCCAAATCAATTCGAAGCACATTGAACTCTCGTGGCCACACCAGGGAATGAGGTGAGCAACTCATCCCAAATAATCACAGCTTAGAAACTTGCATCGAAACGTATGGGTAGAATGTGAGAGACACTTGATCCCAAACAAACCCAAGTAATTAGGAGAATGTGTGAATATGGAGTAATGAACTTGTCACGTTTTACCTCAATGAGAACCATTTCATTCTAATTGCCCTATTGACTAAACAAGACCACGAATCCGGGCATTATTTGACCTATTGGTTGGATGACTATGGTTTTTCTCAAGTCATGGCTGTCAGAGTCAATGATATAATAAATCGATGGAATTTGGTTATCAATGCAAATATAACTTGCTAGACACTTTAAATATAAGAACTGTGTAAAAGATACCATCGAATATTTTGTTATCTGCCTCATATCAACCAAAAGTATATGCATAAATAATAGTAATAAACAAAATCAATAAACTTAAATGAATACCGAATAAATCAAGAGAGTTTAAAAGTTACCCCCTATCACTCGGAGCTGAGGTTTCATCATTCTGAAAATAGTTTCGGAAAAAACTTAGTTACTCTAATTTTTAATATTCTGTCCAGTTTTCAAGCAACATTTCACCCAACATTATCATCCCCTGAAGCCAATAAACGCTCAAATTCTCGTAATACCTAACATAAGGCTAAATGCAATGAGAGCGTTTGCAAATTATTAAATATTGGATTAATCATTAAAATGTATCCTTAATCCAAACTCATTTTAACAATAATGCCGCGCACATTTGTGTGTCCTTAGAGAGAGAGAGAGAGAGAGAGAGAGAGAGAGAGAGAGAGAGAGAGAGAGAGAGAGAGAGAGAGAGAGAGAGAGAGAGAGAGAGAGAGAGAATCCTATCAGTCTACACGAATGATAACCGAATAAAGCCATATTAAAGTTGAATTACGATTACATCGCTTCAACACAAAATTTCCAGATCATCTCCAATCCCTATGATTCCGTCAATTAGGACATCAGTGAACAAAGCAGTACCCAATTAATGAAAGATTATCTCTAATCCAGCACTCCGTGACCTTTTGGCAATAAATATAAACGAAATTGCTTTCGTAAAGTTCTTCGTAGCGAGAGTAATTTGGGTGCAGGCGCTGTTTAAAATGCTTGATTGATAGCAAGCTTAGATATAATCTCGCCATAACACAACTTTGTTAATTACCTTTTATTTAGATGCAGTATCCAATAAGCATTGCATTTCATACACTTCCCTGGGTTTTTATTAAACAATTACAATGCCAAATAATGCAAATTTTGACAACTTATGTCCCAATTTTGTAAAAATCATTGATGATAAAGAGTTCGCAATTAAAAGTATAATATGCACACATGTATGACAAAGAAATTCTATAAATGTCAAGCGAGTCCCCTTTTCATATGAAGAGTTCTATAATTTTAGGTATAAAAAAGAAAGTTTGCCCGTTTATCATTCTGTAGTGTCTTGCGTGAGCGCGCTATTAGCAACGTCCCTTTGGACCCCCACCTTTCATTTTACAGCAGTTCATTGACGTTTCTACAAACCAACCATTCCAAACTGTTTTAAACGTTTTCTGACTCCAGTTATGGAATCTAATTTACAACCAATCCCTCCGGGGAAGACCTACGAGTCTTGATATTGAAGTATTTGTGTCTGGCAAACTCGTTTCCAATAGTGACAAGACACTAGAGACTTCTGATTTTCTTTCCATTTTACGACTAAATTGCAACCGTGCATAGACCCCAAATAGTCGGTAGAGATAAACTAATAGATAAAATATTAACTTTCTTGAAATACTTCAGTAAACTGCATTATCACTAATAGATAAAATATTAACTTTCTTGAAATACTTCAGTAAACTGCATTATCACTTCATTTTCTTGTTAGGAAACATGGTTGCACTATCACGGCCTCTCATCAAGTACAAGATATAAATAATAATTTTAAAACAGATTGTTCTTTTAGTCAAACAGGCGTTTCATAATTAGGAGCGCAATTATTAAATTAGCGGAGTTTCCAGCTTAAAGGTGAGTTCCTTAGTCGCAACGTATTATTGGCCTTTACTTCTTTATTTTGCTTATATGCACTTGGTTATTTGTATTCTTTTCTATTATAGCTAATACTCTTTTCTTATATGGTGATTTTAGGACATGGAAGCTTTTTAATCAAGAGCATGATCTTTAGATTTTTCCCAAATTGTTTGTTAAAAAATATCTTGGAAGTATAGTTTCTTACTAGCATTGAGCTAATAAGAAAAATAGAAATAAAACATATTTCAAGCTCAAAGCTGCAGAGACAATTATTATCTTTGATCAACGAACAAAATTATTATTATCATTATTATTATTATTATTATTATTATTATTATTATTATTATTATTATTAGCTAAGCTACAGCCCTAGTTGGAAAAGCAAGATGCTATAAGCCCAAGTGCTTCAATACGGAAAAATACCCCAGTGAGGAAAGGAAATAAGGAAATAAATAAAGGATGAGAACAAATTAACAATAAATCATTCTAAAACCAGTAACAACGTCAAAACAGATATGTCATAAATAAACTATAAAAAGACTAATGTCAGCCTGGTCAACATAAAAACATTTGCTGCAACTTTGAACTTTTGAAGTTCTACTGATTCAACTACCCGAATAGGAAGATCATTACACAGCTCTTGTTAATGATAATAACAAAATGTTATTTTGTAATTCTAATCATGATAATTCTAATAATAATAACAATGATATAAAAAAATAGGAAGTTTTGGATTTCCTGGCATTTCCTGAGTCGGGGACGTGGAGGCATGCAAGGAAATAAATATGTCATGGTGGTTTCAATAACTTTGCTGACATATTATCGAAGGTCAATTAGAGGTTTCTGTAGCTTCTATCCAATTCTGAAATTGCCCTTTACACCTCAATTACCGTGGGCACATTTCCATGTAATCGTGCACAAGACAATGGTGTTCATAATTTAATTTTTTTGTTTATGTCATACATTACCATGATATATCCCCAGCCTCATCCACCAAAGAATAATCTGAATTTCAGGCGATTTCATAGCGCCGTTCAACTTAGTACACGAGGCTAAAACTGCTAATCTAACCTGTCGTTTGATATGTTCTAGGCAGCATCTGCTGTCAATGAAAATCATTTACTAGGCTGGTTTATCTCACTTCCAAGAAAACGATTTACGTAATGGTATCTTGAAAACACGTATCCGATTTAACTGTAGATATGACCGAATCAAAAATATTTTTATTTCTTATTTTTCAAAATAGTATGACCTAATTCAGAGTATGTATAACCTAATAATTCACTTCGGTGTATTTCTTTGGTCTGAGAAGCATTTCCAATACATACAAAGTGAAAAAACAAAGATTATACGTTGAATCTTTACGTGGCTCAAATCATCATCTTGACCTTTGAAATCATGTATTTACAATTTTAAGATGTAAAACGTATCCTAAAGAATATTCTACTGACGAAAACTTCCACGTGTACTTTCTCGTTGGCTTGTTCCATGCATTGATAAACTAGTAGGTAAATACTATTCAAACAAATCATAAAAAAGTGTATCTTGGCAATACTGGAAGAACATATGTAAATCATAGAATTATGCCGAATCATATGTACTATGTCTATTAAAAGGGGAAGATTAACTTTTAATTAAGCTAACTGGAACTTTAACTGACAGAATTAAATAATTCATCAATAAACAATTACATTGTTAAGAAATCAATCCGAAATGAAAATTTCTACAAATCAGCGAAAATTGTTATTTCATTTATAAAACGTTTCGGTAGGTCCTGCTGCTTCCTCCGGTGCCTTAGATGACCACAGAGGTAGCAGCAGTAGGGGATTCAGCGTTATGAAGCTTCATCTGTGGTGGATAACGGGGGAGGGTGGGCTGTGGCACCCTAGCAGTACCAGCCGAACTCGGTTGAGTCCCTTGTCAGACTGGGAGGAACTTAGAGAGGAGAGGTCCCCTTTTTTGTTTCATTTGTTTGATGTCGGCTACCCCCAAAAATTGGGGGAAGGGCCTTGGTATATGTATGTATGTATGTATAAAACGTTAAAATCCTAGAAACTAGAAAACTCTTAGAATCCGATAACATGCTTCAAGACCAACTCATAAACCTCTTGACCTTCTAAAATCTCTACATTCACATGTATTGAACTGGTTGAAAAGTATGAGCCATTGCACCTGGGAACACCTCCAAGAGAAATACATATTAAAAACTACTATCAAATCGTAATCCTATTAAAATCATTTAACTCTCTTTCGTCTTTAAGCAGTGATGATTCTCATCAAGGAACATTGGAGTTGGGCTTATTTAACTTTGTTTCATGTTATTAATGTCAAGGTCATTAACACATTAAGCTTTTTATTTCGCTATTATAAGGTGCTTAATTGGAGTCTCGTAGTTCTTAGCTGGGACTTTAATGTTAAAAACAGGTGAATATACGGCGGATTTAGAAACTGTGTCGACTTTGTAATTACAAATCATACCAACAGGAACAGAAATCCAACATGTATCATTAATCTACCTATTTGGTTCTGAAGCTACTTAATCTGTTATACCAGGTGGCTATCTAATCACCAAAAAGAACACACACACACATTAGAGTTTGTGTACTTTTATACGTTTTGATATGATTATTTGTTCGGTGGCCACTTTCCTCTTAGTAAGAGTTAAAGAGAGACTTTAGCTATGGGAAACAGCTCTTCTGAGAGAAGGACACTCCAAAATCAAACCATTGTTTTCTAGTCTTGGGAAGTGTCACAACCTCTGTACCATGGTCTACCACTGTCTTGCATTTGAGTTCTCTTGCTAGATACTCGGGTTCTCTTGCTTGAGGGTATACTCGGACACACTATTCAATCTTATTTCTCCTCCTCTTGTTTTGTCAAAGTTTGTATAGTTTATAAACATTTATTCTAATATTGTAAATGTTTTCAAAATATTTTATTTTTCCTAGTTTCCTTTCCTCACTGGGCTATTTTCCTTGTTGGGGCCCCTGGGCTTATAGCATCTTATTTTTCCAACTAGGGTTGTAGCTTAGCAAGTAATAATAATAACAATAATAATGATAATAATAATAATAATAATAATAATAATAATAATAATAATAATAATAATAATAATAATAATGAAAATAATAATAATATTAATTTGGTAGTATAATAACACATAGTTCAGACGTAAATGCAAAGGCCTCAGCTATCATAATACCCCTTGCATTTTAGAAAGCCTGACAATTGTGAAATGGAATAAAAGATTCAAAAATAAAAAACAAAGTTCACAGGTAGGGTAACTCTTCCCGCTTTTCCCAGCTCCTAACATATGAATCTTATTTTGCAGCACCAAAGAACACGCTATGCGAGTACTTTTTATCTATATGAATAATACGAAGGGTGATGAAAATGGTTAATTGTGAACTACCATCATTTTCGTAAATTCTAGTCTGCTCTAAATAGAAATGAAGATTCCTGATTATCTATAAATACAATATTCATTTTAATGAATCTCTTCAGAGGGACTTGGTGGATAAAACTTCGCATTGTTGCAAGATATCAATATATCAGTGAAAACATGAAGATTCAGTGCCTCTATATAAACTAGGGAATTTGGGGAACACTGCATATCTAATTCTCTTCACTTAATAAATTTATCAACACTTTAAATCTCTATATCACAATTAGGAGAAGGACACTCCAAAAAAAAAAAAAAAACATTGTTCTCTAGTCTTGGGTGGTGCCATAGCCTCTGTACCATGGCCTTCCACTGTGTGACGGGCCGAGAGAAGGTTGTGACTCAAAGACAGGATGAAAGCAACTGGGTGAGTTTATTATGGAACACTCTCTTTTATATACAAAAGCTCAAGGCAACAAGAAATTTAATGTTCAAAATCAACACCGTTACCGGTGAGAAAAACAGACATGTTTATTCAGGATCTTTTTAGTGCGAGGGAAGAGCGAAGATACTGTACATGTTTAATAGGGTGCCCTGATCTAGAGAGGTGAACTGTAGGCGGGTCATCTGGCTGGAGACCCAGTCTTCTTTGCCACGAATGTTTAGTAGGAATGCTTTCGGACTGTGTCGGATCACAAGGAAAGGGCCCGTGTAAGAGGACGTTAGTGGTGGCTTGCTAATTTCGTTGCGCAGGAAGACGCGCGTTGCAGAGTGCAAGTCTGTCAGGATGTGATGCTTCGCTGGGGGCTTGTAAGTCTGGCGGCATGGAGTAAATTTTCCCATGACGCGACATATGCGCTGAAGATCGTCGGAGGAGGTTGTAGAAGGAAAAAATTCGGCAGGGACAACCAACAGGTCGCCATACACCATTTCGGCTGCCGAGACGTCGAGGGCGTCTTTAGGAGTGGTCCTTAGTCCCAGGAGGACCCAGGGAAGCCGAGTCAACCAGTTGGAATCTTTGCAGCGGGACATCAAAGCTGCTTTGAGGGTGCGATGAAAACGTTCAACCATTCCATTGGCAGCGGGGTTGTAGGCCATTGTCTGATGTAGGGTGATGCCCAGGAGATTCGCTAATAATGTCCACAATTGAGAGGTGAAAGTGGTATCCCTGTCAGAAGTAATATGCTCAGGGATACCAAATCTTGCGATCCATCCTGAGAGCAAGGCAGATGTACATCAGGCAGACATTGCAGTTTCCATGGGAATGGCTTCAGGCCAACGAGTGGAGCGGTCGATGACGGTAAACAGGTAACGATGTCCTTGTGATGTGGGTAGGGGGCCTGCAATGTCGACGTGAATGTATGCGAAATGACGCTGAGGTTGTCGGAAAGGTGCCTACTTCTGAATCCGTATGTCGATGTACTTCGGAAGTTTGGCAAGAAGTACAGGCGCGGTCCCAATCCTTAGCATCCTTAGAAATGCCGTGCCAAATTAAATTCGTCTTCAGCAGCTGTGCGGTAGAAAGGCACGAGGGATGTGAAAGGCCGTGAATGAAATCAAACACCTGCCGGCGCATGGGAGCAGGAATCCAAGGTCACGGTCTACCAGTACTGACGTCACAGCGGGTGGTGGGTTTGGTGGTCTTCAAGTGGGAAGTCTTCCCAATGGAGGGACGTGCAGGATGTCTTACATGCTTGATACTCTGGATCCTGTCGTTGGGCTTCTGCCAGGGTGTTGTAATCCAATCCCAGTTGAACGGCAGCCAACATGTTTCTTGACAGGGCATCGGCAGCAGGATTCATTTTCCCAGGGACTTATTGAAGGGTGCAATTGTATTCAGCCACGGCGGAGAGATATCAGCGTTGATGGGCGGACTAGACGTAAGACTGTCGAGTGAAGGCGTGCACAAGAGGCATGTGGTCTGTGCGAATGACGAAGGGCGTACCTTCTAAGAAATGGCACAAGGGATCGAAGGTAGAATAACCCGATTCTGCCTTTGATAGTTTTCTGCAGAAGAAGCCAATGGGCGGGGAGAGCCGTTGACCACCTGCTCGAGTACTGCACCAATAGCAATGTCGCTGGCATCAGTGGAGAGAAGGAGAGGCGCATGTGGGATAGGAAAAATGAGAGCCGCAGCGGTTGATAGGGCCTTCTTTGCATTGCAGAAGGCCGCTTCTTGAAGGAGACCCCACTTTAGGTCCTTTGGCTTGCCCTTGAGGGAGGCATAGAGGGGAGCAAGAGTGGCGGCAATGGTTGGCAGGAAACGGTGATAATAGTTGATCATGCCCAAGAATTCCTGCATAGCTTTGACGGTCGAGGGCGAGGGGAAGTCCTAATCGGCTGCTACCTTCTCAGCGAGGGGATGGACTCATTCAGGAGTGATGCGGTGCCCTAAGAACGATACTTCGTTGGCGCCAAAGGTACACTTATCGTACCGGACTACAAGGCCGTTTTGTTGCAGGCGGTCGAGCAGGATGCACAAGTGACGGAGTTGTTACTCTGTAGAGGAGAACACAAGTATGTCGTCCACATAACATACACAGAAAGGGAGGTCCCTAAGATGCCATCCATGAGATGTTGAAACGTGGCCCCAGCATTACGAAGGCCAAAATAGGAGTAATTGAAGGTGTATATGCCAAACGGAGTGGTGATGGTGGTCTTAGAGATGTCTTCTGAGTGCATAAGCACCTTATAATACCCCTTCGGGAGGTCGAGCGTAGAACTCATTGGTTGGAGAACAAGCGAGTGGTGGGTGGTGGGTGGCTTCGTCGCCGCTTTGGCATTCACGTCAGCTTCGGTTAACGTTGAATAGGGGTCCTCTTCGTCAGGGGTGGAGGCGTTGATGGAGGTCTTGAAGTGGCTGTCCATAAGGGCATCAGCTTTGGTCATCAAGTCCTTTATGGGTAAACTATCGACATTGGGCATGGTAGCGCGTACAGATTCAGGTAAACGGCATGTCCAAAGGGCACAGAGTAGGTTCACCTTACGAGGAGAGCCGTCTGCTGCAGGTTGCAGGTGAGCGATACTGCTCATTTCCCTGAGGGGGAGTGAAGCCCTTTGGTCCCCCAACGGTTGTTGAGAGAGCTGAAAAAGCTTTGCCATACTGGCGGCTGGCGACAACGAGTCCTGCAGCAGAAGGTATGTTTTGAGGGCATCATACGCTATTGGGGTGGCTCCTTGTTCATAAAGCCAGACAGATATTTCCGGGAAGGTATCCTCGGGTATCGCCGCGAGAACATAATCTGCTTTGGTGGTTGAGAGAGTCACGCCCTTCATGCGAAACTGGAATTCTGCGCTCTGAAACCAAGCAAACGCCTCTCCGCTGGCGAATGATGAAAGTTTCAATGGGGCAGCCGCAGCGCGAACTTCCGTAGAATCTGTCATAGTACCAACGATGGAGGGGCAAGGGGGGGTGAAAGGCGGGAGGAGTGAGTCGACTTCCGGGGTCACCAATGTGATGGGCCGAGAGAAGGTTGTGACTCAAAGACAGGATGAAAGAAAATGAGTGAGTTTATTATAGACCACTCTCCTTTATATACAAAAGCTCAGGGCAACAAGAAATTTCATGTTCAAAATCGACACCGTTACCGGTGAGAAAAACAGACATGTTTATTCATAATCTTTTTAGTGCGAGGGAAGATCGAAGATACAAGCATAATATATACAAAAAATTAACTGTACGATCGTGTGGCACACGGTTGGTACAACTGTTTTGGGTTAGAGTTCTCTTGCTTGAGGGTACACTCGGGCACACTATTCTATTTTATTTCTCTGGTTCTTGTTTTGTTAAAGTTTTTATAGTTTATATAGGAAATATTTATCTTAATGTTGTTACTGTTCTTGAAGTATTTACTTCTCCCAGTTTCCTTTACTCACTGGGCTTTTTTCCCTGTTGGAGCCCCTGGGCTTATAGCATCATGTTTTCCAACTAGGGTTATAGCTTAGCAAGTAATAATAATAATAATAATAATAATAATAACACGCTTGAACTTCGTTCGTTAAAAAAAATGACAAACGTGAATGTATAAATATTACAGATCATTTCCCGTCAACTTTCGAGGGATGAGATTTTCAGCAAAATCAAAATGCTTAAAAACACATGCAATTACATTTGGTTTTCGTTGTTATTTTTCAAACTTTGAGAATATAGCTTTAGCAACATGTAACTTCGTTAATTTCCCTTTTAAAACCAAATAGCATTTATGCAATCTATCTCTAGAAACTCATTCTGGTTGCATTTTTACATTGAAAAGCTTCTTATAATTCAAAATACTTTCTCTGTTCTTTAAGAAATAATAAAAATAATTTCATGTTGACTTCAATGAAATATTAAGGTCTTAAACAACGCCACAACTGCATAACCTATTCTTGGTAATTTCATGTTTTATCTGGATTAACTAGAATTAAAAATCCACGAAATGAAAATAAAAATGATATCATGGTGACTGTCACCACTGGATGTTGAGACTACGAGGCAAATAAAGAAGTGAGAAATAATAAACGGATTTTTTTAAATCAAAGTTCGTTTCTTGAAAAAAAAAAAAAAAAAACTTTTTTTTACTTTTAGTTTATTTTGCTTTCCTTAAAAGGACATACTTTCATGTGAAGGACACGAAAACCGTTATTCTGGTTAATATTTGGACAAAAGAATATGGCAACTTCTGTTTAATTAAAAAAAAAAAATGTAAGTTGTCAAATCCTAACGAGAAAGAGTTCGAAACTAGGGTTCTTTGTTTTCCTTAAAACAGTCTCACCGAAACAGTGAAGCAACAAATCGTCAAATGCACCACAGCTTCAAATATTTCGTAATAAGCCAGCGGCAAAATGAAGCAGAGGGAACAAATATAATGGAAAATGGTGAGAGAAAGAATCGAAGAAAAAACTGCTAGACAAAGGATATTGGACGTTAAAAATACGCTAATTAAGCAGATAAAGATAAAGACCAATATAAACACGAATATGAAGTTCCTTAAAAGAAAAAGTGAACGCGCGAATAACGGTGAAAATAGATTTGATTGAATTTCAATGTTTATAAACTATTTCGATATTTCAAATAGTAATGACTCCAGAAGGAATTCACTTGGGGTGTATTCCCTTAGCTGTATTTACCATCATTAAACCGTATAGTAGTTCATCGTTGCTTCAGTCGCATTTTGCCCTGTTATATTCCTAACTTAATAACTATTCGGTAGACAACTATATTTACATGCTTCTTGGCAACAAAATTATCCGTATAATAATGTGTATATTATTTAGTCACTCCTTCAGTCAATACAGCAGAGGAAAAGTGAAGTTAGAATCGTATTGTAAGAGAAATATTTACCTTTGGATTGATTTATTTGGGAGGTAGTCATGGCGTCGTCACCAACATATACAAGAACAGAAGAAAAATGTCCTTGTTATGCCAGTCAAATAAAGTAGGGTACAACAATCGGCAATTATAGCGGACAATATTAACATAATGGACATTAAAAATACAACAGGATAACGAAGAAGGGCAATAATACAAGACGAATATATTATCTTTATTTATTCTTTTTTTTTTATTCAGAAACCAAAGCGTGAAGATAAAAGTTATCTTGAACAATCTTCCCTGGTATTAAAGGGTTCTGTTCTGAGGTCAGGTGTTTTGACCTTTATACAGATCAACATTTTCTCAGGAAATTATCTTTACCGCCTGTCAATCAGCATTATTTAGAGGCATTTAAAATTTCTTTCGTAATTACTGGTTAACTAGCGTGACTTTATATGCGAGTTCCAGGGCTATTCTAAAATTCTCTCACGATGTATAGGACGGGTTAGTGAGATACGTCACCTATGGAGAGGTTAGAAGAGACTTACCATCCCTAGTTTAAGTTAGGGTACTACTGATACCGCATTTGAAGTAAAATGGCTATGGGGTTTCAATCAACTCTATAAAGCAGAAAAGTTTATGGACCTTTATATATAAGAAATGCAAAGTTCCTGCAAAGAGATAAACCTACGGTCTCCTCAGTCAATTTAGAAGCAATACTCCCCGGCAAGTAATACTAAACGACCAGAATCATGTGTTCTGGAAAGGGTTGTTAATGGGTAATGGATAGCGGAACTGAACCGAATAAGAACGCCACGTAGGCAAACTAACGGTGTTCAAGCGATTATCAAGGTATGTAAAAAGGCTGAATTTCAAAAGACAGCATTTAGTATACATAGCTTGTTTTAATGTAAAGAATTTTAAGAGCGTTAGATGAGGATAGCAGTTATACATCTCGGTGGTCAGTAGAAAATAGAACCCTGATGGACGACGATATTAGCAAAGAAATCCGATAAACCAGCTAGAGGATTGATAAAGAAAGTCACATAAGATGACTTTCTCGTGTTTAGCGAGCATCTATCCTACGAATTGTTATGAGAATGTCAAGACCCATAAATACTAAAAATACTTAAAACACTGTACCCATCATGAGAAAGGAAACCCAAAAATATGATAGGGAAAATTGTATAGACTCATCTACAGCTCCCATTTTAAGGGGGAAATTGACCACCCCTACAGAGAGACGAATACATGAAAAAAAAAAAACCCCTAAAATTTCTAGCAAAATATGGCAATTACGAACATTCCAAGACACCTGGAATGAAGTTGCGATACCAAGTAATCAAACATCATATCAACTATGTTCCAAAAATTTATTTTTAAACTCAACGAAAGAAATATATTTCTACTAATTAAGAGCCACCTTCACGCATCACCTAAACTGACATATCACTAATCAACACGATCGAGAATACAGAATTATAGTTAATGAAGATGCCAAAAAAATACTCTTACACAATGGGTATGCTTTCACTAATATTCTTCCCTGTAGCTTATAATTCAATGACTTTGGAGGAAGCTCTACAAAGGTTAATGCATTTCAAAGGAAATCCGACAGAAAATTAATACTTAAAAGGGATGTATCCGTGATTTCATTAAAGAGAATTAATTAGATTAATTCAAAAGCCACTAAATAAGTATAAAATTATCAAAAATTGTGAGAGAGAGAGAGAGAGAGAGAGAGAGAGAGAGAGAGAGAGAGAGAGAGAGAGAGAGAGAGAGAGAGAGAGAGAGAGACTGCCATCTCTTTCAGCTAATGATACACATGAAAAAAGCAAATGGAACAAGGCCAAACACAAATCTTTTTTACAACTGCCTTGCAATTAACTATTATTCCTTGTTTCATGTGCTTTGTATACACATTAAACAAATACAACAATGTATACAGATAACATGAAGATAAATATATTCCCCAACATAAAGGGGGTATCAATAATCCATTTTGTAACAAAGCAAATGAATCAATAAACTAGGGAACCCGCACAATACAATTTTCCTTTATTTCATTTAATATAGCATTCATTGAGATGGGATACACTTTTAAAACACATGTACCTTCGACATCTTCTAAGGTTATCAAAGGCCAATACCTAGTTCCTTAAGTTTCAACCGTGGGTAGATAAGGGAAATGGGTGCTGATTATACTAGTATTTTTTTGGTTTCTAAAAGAATATTCTGTAACGCAATGACCAGTCAGTATCCTTTGCCGTTCATTAATAACCTACTCCGAAGTTACCGTAAAAGCGCCTTTTTTTTTACCTGGCATTTTAGGCTTCTGGAATGTTTTATTCATCTTGTACTTCCCCGGCAGCAATTGTAAAACT
>NC_090762.1:44672152-44684652 GCF_036898095.1 Palaemon carinicauda | reverse complement strand
AACTCCTTCACATACCTAGGTAGTGTTATGACCTCACATGGAAGGATGGAGCCTGAGATAAACAGCAGAATTGCCAAATATAGTAAATATTGGAGGTGCTATGTACCCACTACTACAAAATAGAAAAGTGACGATTTGAATTGTATAATTCAATTCATAAATACAGTACATACCAGTACTTCTGTACGGTTGTGAGAGGTGCGCCCTGACTTAGAGGCTAAAATATAAAATGCAAGCAGCTGAAATAACGTGTTTTCGCAGCCGAAGTACGTGTTTTGCATCTAATTTGAGGTGTAACTAAAAGAGACAGACAATACAATACTATATAATACTAATATCAGAGAAGTCTTAGGTTTGGAACCTATAATTCTTCAAATTGAAAAGAGTCAATTGAGATAGTTTGGACATATCTGTAGATACCATATTGTTGTTTATATTTCTATAAGTCCCCATCGAACATCTCTTATTCAGGATCTGCCCTTTCTTCTTTTAGATTCAGTAAAGCTATTTTGTTGGTAATAGTTCTCATAATATTTGACACTTATGACTATGGAAACCATTGCTATTATCTCGAGTGTCGCCTAATAATTACTGCTGTCAAGTTTCTGGGAAGTTATTTTACACACTAGAAATCTACCGGCACACTTGCAAATACAGTAAGCGGTCTTCTGGTTGTTGAAGTTCTTTAATTATAGGGTTACCTATTGCATAACCGTACCAAATGTATGATTCTCACTTATGATATTTTCAATTGGGATTTTCACCTCCCCCCGAAAAAAAATATTAGTACAAGTCTGAAACGGATGAGAAATTTGTTTTACTCGGACAAGAAAATCTCTTAAACGTTTTCTTCTTTTAAAGATTTTTCCAATTTCTGCCATCACCTTTTGAGGTTATCATCTCCTCATCACTATAACTTCTCTCCCAACACTATGCTGATATAGATACATCAATCCTCTTAACCTAAAGGCCAAAATATCAATAACCATTCTGCCAATTCTAAAATGCAATATGTTTACAGAAAATCACGATCAGGTATCCATGAATTCCGAATCAGAGAACATACATCGCCCGAAATTTTCACTAGGGGAATAATGCCTCGAAAATTCGGTCAGATATTCGCCCGCAGCAAATCCATCATCAGTTATCGACATTCGAGAAAATGCACCACAAAAGAAGAAGCGAACCTCTGTGATATATTGCAGTACGTTTCTCCAATAAAGATTTCGCGTTTTGTGTCTCAAGGTTGGAAAGGGAAAACTCGTTCACTTCACTTTGATGACCTTAACATCTCTTGCGTGTTTTCTTTCATTTATTTTCTATTACAATTAAAGCGGGTGTCTTTACAGTCACTGTCACATTTGCCTGTTATTAGCCCCATCTCCGGTTGAAAGGAAACACGTATATTTTCATTGTCAGATCTGACTGATGTATCAATCGTTTTCACCCCAATTTAACAGTAATCTCTAAAGACTTTTTTCTAGAAAGGAAAACAACCTTAACAGTGGAGCGGGTGATTTCAAAATAATAAGGGTAAAATGCAAATGGTGACACAAGGATGAAATTTTGGCCAACGATTCTTCTTGACCTTTTGTCTCATCAACTTCTGTTCGCATAACGTTGCCATTTTCCAAGATGGTGGAATGTTTTCTAACTGGCTTCTCGTGCATATCTGAATATTGACATCTAATTGGTTAATCATGTTAGAATTCACTCCCTGTTAAGGATGAAGTAGATATGATTCTTTTGGTGGAGAGTTTAACAGTTACGACACTGCTCATTAACTCATAATAATAGAAATGCAAGTTAAAATATTGAAAGCAAGCCTTTACATACTTAGATACATAATTCATTGCCTAGAAATATCCAATATGGCTGACACCCTAAAAATATACCAGCCAAAAACGCAAGAATTGGTACCATATACGAGGTAAAAGGTCAGGTAATACATTTATTTCGGATAACTTTTTTTGTAGGTTAAAAATCAATTAAGCCCCTATTTATTAATTTCCACCATCATTTAAAAACTATTATAATTATCTCAATGTAACAGTGTAACAGGGTAGAGTCAGTTCACTACGACGGCACACTGGTTGACACTATAGCTGTTGACACTATAGCTGTGAGACTTGCATCCTGGTGCTCATTGCTAACTAATGGTAGACATTTGTCATTAGTTTCCCAAAATCCTGATTAGATAGCCCCAGTTCAAAGTTAAATAATGGCACTTGATTTTACAGGATGTGCCAGTGCGGGAGAACCTAGCCGACCCAAGGCAGATCTGTCTTCATTCTTCTATAAGGTGTACAGATCCACGGGAATTTAATATGATTGGATGAATGATCGGGCTAGGGATAGGATTATGATATATCTAAGCCTAGTTGTATTCCATATCTAAAAGTGCATATTGTTGTATAGGTGGTCAAAGGATAAATCCTCGACAAGCAATTGCAGCACAATCTCAAATCAACGCCTTTCCTGAAGAGGAAAAGACATGAGGCGGATACCTATCCTAGAAATTGCAGCAACCACGGGACCAAAAGACTGAACCCTTCCCTTTTTCCATACATTTATGGGGTGTGACACAGCGTCGGCCTTTCATGGACAGGGGAAAAAGTTTGGATGGAAAACAGGGACTGTGTTTCAGCGGGTCCATATCTACCTTCACCAAACTAGGGTCAACACCATCAGCTGTAGAAGATGAAGACCTGCAAATCATTGCCAATGTACGAGAGAAACATTTCATATAAAGATGTAAATTAGGGTAGAATTGATCTCTTTGCAAGGATGCACGGAGCTTATAATTGCATTTCCCCCTACAAGGACTGTTCTTAGAGAGCATTGCAAGAGAACTGCCTTTCAAGCAGGGGTCCATTTGGAGCCAGTACTTAGTATGTCATCCAGTTTTGCCCAGTCTAAGACACTGGATATGGCAACATATTGCTGGTGCCGGGTTTCTGTATTGAACAAATTTTCCAGTAGTAGCAAAATCCACCCAAGGATTGAATAAGTGTGGCTGCAAGAACGAACACCGTGGCAGTTGCAAGTAATACAAGTCCGGACTTAACTGCACAGCTTCCTGCAAGTGCACGGGTTAAACATTATCAATACAGGAAACATATTAATATTCATCAAGAGATATATACATTTACATCTCTGCCCGCCATTTTGCCATAGTGGTTTCATTTTATATGTTAATGAGAGTAAGAATGCGAAAATCTGAATTCATAATCATTATATAACATTTTGCACTTTTTGTAGGCTTGTAGAATGAAAATATTTGAAATATAAGGCAGATTTTCCACCATTTTGGAAAAGTGTCGGCATTCTTGGAAATGGCCCTACATTGAGTTGGTTTGAGGTTAATTTTAATTTGTGGGGGTTAATAAGAGTTCTCATGGAAAATAAAATATATTACTTATATCACCTTTTGCACTTTTTCCTTACTGCCACTCTCCAGTAAAGTCAGTTTCACATTTACTATCAAACTTTTTAATCAAGAACGAACCCTAGAAATAATCTTAATTACTACTATTCTTTAAAGGTAAAGTAAAATATGGAAACGCAATGAAACCTTAATCCGTTACATTTATTTCTACCAATAATCAACCTTACATAAGGTTTTTCTAAAGAAGAAAAACATATAGTCGTATTAATCATTGGTAACCCAGGCGACCGAAGGGGCATCTAAATCTACGTATTATAAGTGGAGATTAAAGTTTACTGAATTGAGGATTCGAATGATTCCATTTGCATAGAAATTAATAGATGGAACGGGAGATTCCGAATTGGTAATTTAATTAATAACCTTTGGAGAAGATCTATAGTCGGACCCTCAACGCGCTGCATATCTTTTCAAGGGGAAGTAGTAATAGTCACAGGGGCTGTGCGTGTGTTTGTATGTCTCCTTGTTTGTATGAATGCGAGATTGGATTAGGACTTGGATGTTGTTATTATTTACTGGAAGTGTCATCCAATCGTTGACTGTATGAAGGAACTGTATCGGTGTGCTTTATATCAACGCAAAGGGAATGTCGAATAATAACGAGAATCATAAGGACATTGTAGAAAAATGGAAATGGCCAAACAGTGTTACCTTGGTGATCATACAGTGATGTGATATGCAGTTTGCAAACCCTTCAAATTATAATGTTACGGTTCAAAACACCGTTAAATATATGATTATATAAACATGTATTTCAAACAAGTTAAGTCACATGAAGGATCCTGTGTATTAAATATTATCGTCATGATTTGCGGAGTGGAAAAGATTAAATATATGCATATGCAGAGTATTCAATTCATAACAATACTCAATAATGGAATGTATTCACAAAACTCAAAATACACTTTATAACTAACTGGAAGTATTTCATGATAGTCTTTAATTCCCTTCCTGGGGGGGGGGGGGGAAATTGAGTGAATGACATTTCTTCTGCCCAGATCTAAACGACTATACTGTAGTAGTGTCTACAGAATATAAATGTAAGCAAATACCAGACAAAAAATATAACTAAATAAATTACGCAATACAAGTACTTGATACTTTCGATGAAAAGCATTATTTAGTTGTAAGAAAGAATTATTACCTGAAAAAAGTGGCATCATTTTGCTAATACGGATATGGAGGTATTGTCTGTTAACAGCAGCATTTTCATAATTTAAAAGCATATAAGAATAAATCTGCTTTAAATCTTTAATACCTGCGACTCTACATTGTTCGAAGAATATGAAATTTTGGTTATTTAGATGGTTCGGTATAGCAATCCCCAAATACTGGTTTTATTGTTCTTTATCTATTGATACCTTGTATCCAAAAACTGAATAGGGAGAAACATGAATGTAAAATCACTGAATCTTGCAAGTCTTTTCTCTCCAAATATTGTTATCCCTTCAAATAGAAAACACGATTTTAAGCCCTACCATTCATTTTTAAAATGTATTCTTGTCGTTGTTAGAATTATTTCGATACCCTACCAAACGATAATCACTCAGGTCAAAAAATACTTCACTGGATGCAAAGATTTCAACGATTTATTTCGGAGTCTCTTGAAGGAATATCTGGAATGGGCAAGGACTTCAACGGAAGTGCACTTGAGGGTATTAATTCCTTGACTTGTAGAGCATTCGAGGAAGAGACCCTGTGGTCTTGACATCAAAAATCCTCGAATAAAGAAGTATTTGCATCGCTGACTTTTTTTTTATTCTAGGACAAAGCTAACCGTCGTTATCTCATGGAAGAGTGGCCTAAATATGTTTTTTACTCTCATGCTAAGATATTTTATAACCATCTTTTATTTGACGTATTACTTTGCCCTTGAAAGAGAAAGAAATACATTAACATGACATACGATTTTGATTATGCACGACGAAAGAGTGATAGTACTCCTATATTTGTGTGCACGAGTGTATGTGTGTGTGTATGAGTATGTGTATGTATATATATACATTATATATATATATATATATATATATATATAGATAGATAGATAGATAGATAGAGATATATATTATTTTATATATATATATATATATGCAGAAGAACCACAGGGAAAATGAAAATACGAAATATACAATTAAGTCCTGACTAGTTTCGTGATACTTCTTCAGAAGACTGAAGAAGAAGTATCACGAAACTAGTCAGGACTTAATCGTATATTTCGTATTTTCATTTTCTCTGTGGTTCTCGTGCATCTGAGCATCACGTTTTCCTGTGATTTTTACGCATATACAGTATATATATATATATATATATATACACATATATATATATATATATATATATGCTTTTGCTTTCACAAAACTGTTTGTAGGGATCTCTCTCTTTCCTTGTCAACTAACATTTCCTAAATAAATAATCTTTTCCCGGATATTTTGCCTCTAATTTACCAAAAGGTACATTATGTATCTCAAAACACAGATTCACTCTTTCATCTGCACCTCTTTATCACTGCTACGGTTCTCAATTTATCATAACTTTTCAATTCAGCTGCTTTAGGATATATATATATATATATATATATATAGACACAACTAATTCGTGACTCAGAATGTAGATGAGAATATTTTGTCAAATCAAAATCTGAACGACTGTAAAAAATATTTTGAGGCCACAAAATTTGAAGACGCTCCAAGAAAATAATCCCTTGAGGAACGAGAAGTACAAGGTACCGGTCTAAGAGAGTTGGAGGACGTGTGTAACACAAGTGTTCAGGAAGTAAAGGGAGTCAGGTCGCACAGTACTACTTCTCCAAGTCGTTCTGCGGTTGTCTCAAAGAAGTTTTATTTTTACTGAAGATTATCTGACGAAGACATCTAAAGACTACTAGATAATCTGACGAAGACATCTAAAGAATACTAGATAATCTGACGAAGACATCTAAAGACTACTAGATAATCTGACGAAGACGTCTAAAGACTACTAGATAATCTGACGAAGACATCTAAAGGCTACTGATAATCTGACGAAGACGTCTAAAGACTTCTAGATAATCTGACGAAGACATATAAAGACTACTAGATAATCTGACGAAGACATCTAAAGGCTACTAATAATCTGACGAAGACATCTAAAGGCTACTAGATAATCTGACGAAGACATTTAAGGACTACTAGATAATCTGACGAAGATTCCAACAATATATTGGATAAACAACAAAGTAAACGGAAACTGTTAATGAAAAACGTGTCCTTCTCTTCTCTAAATGTTTTCCAAAGCTTTGGTTGAGCTTTAAGAGAAACAAGATTTAGAGAAGACACAGATTCTTGAAGAGAACAGCTTATGCTTGAGTAGGTTTATAAAGATAGATTGGAAAAACATAAATCTATTACTTTGGTATCTTTATATTTGAAAATTCAAGTTCAGAACCTTATTAAATAAGTAATGATATGCGGAATGGATGCCTATTAAATGTAATGCGCGCACGCACACACAAATTATATATATATATATATATATATATATATATGTATATATACATATATATGCATTTATATATATATTTATATATATATATATATATATACATATGAAAATAAACATTAACATATTGAAAAAAATTAAACAGAGAAGGAAGTTATTGATCAAATGTACAAATTAAATGTAATATGATTGGTTAGGAAAAGTGGCCCTGATAGTTACCATAAGTAAGTCATATTTTATTATTAAGAAGGGAAAAATAACGATAGAACCAAAAAACAAGAAATTAATTTAAAGTTATATGTATGCAAATACTTTATAACTATATATACTGTGTATTTGACTGCACATCCGTAAAGAAAAAATTCAGATACTGGGAAACTGTCAAAAATAAAGGCATTTATATTATTACGTATCATTAATTACGATACGAATAATTTATGGGACAAAACTAAAGCAGAATTCTGGCAAAGAAATATGGCTACAGCTTGACTTCATAATACAATGCTGTAATGCATAATGTACGTCGTGAAAATCTAACCGCTGCTTCACAAAACAACAACCGATACATGAATTTAACATTGTTGCAATTGTTTCTCCGATTCCATGTCATTAATATTTCACAGACTTCACGACTCCAATCCCCGAGGATCAAGCTTCGACGCAACATAATCTTACTTTACTTCTTTAATAAAGTATTAAATATTACTTCTTAACTGTACAAGTTGTCTCTTCTGCACGCATTTAATAATGTTTGTGGAAATGTTGGCTTCAAACGTTAAAGCTCAAAATGAAATAATGAAAATGATTCCTCACGGACTTCGAAAACAAGGACAGTAAAACATATATCTTACATTATTTTGCACCACTGTAAAACATACAGCTATTACTTGAAGTTTCAATCTATTCACAGGATATTTCTGAGCTTTATCTTTCGGCTGTCTCATGATGTACTAGTATTTATTCATATGTGTTCCTTATCTATTAACCTATTGACCATCTTCTCAAATGTTACATGAGCTTTATATGCATAGATTTCATTTTAAAAAATAAGAGGAAATTGTGCATATTTAATAGTCTGGTTTTATGCAATTAGACACCTCATACCATTAAAGAATATTTGAAACTGAAATACATTAAATAACTGGAACGAATTCAGATGGTTGCATTACATAGAAAACTACACGAAATGATGTACACACTTCCTGTATTAAAACAGAGAGCAAAAAAATCCTACGTAAGAAGATACCGAGACTCAAGAGGGGCTTGTGAGATCATGAAGTATGTATGTATGAATACAAAAATACATCACCACAAACTCAGACATGATAGAAGGAAAGCTTAAGAATTTTCGAAGAACATATAAATGTCTAACAATGGTTGGATAGAAAGACCTTGATATTCAGGAAGCCTAAGAATGTGTTCAATACTAAGTTGAATGGCAAAGAGTTTGTACCG
Source organism: Palaemon carinicauda (assembly GCF_036898095.1). Lineage (NCBI taxonomy): Eukaryota > Metazoa > Arthropoda > Malacostraca > Decapoda > Palaemonidae > Palaemon > Palaemon carinicauda. The sequence continues at coordinate 44,676,275 of NC_090762.1, read as the reverse complement.
GGTATGACGTGCTACTGGCCAGTATTTTGTGTAAGTATATGAAACGACGAAGGTTACGAAAGTTTTAACTGTACTTCCTGTACAGCTGGTATAGGATGAATGTGGCAGGCACTGTCATGTTTTTCTGACAAGTCCGAGAAAAATACCAGAAACTGCCAAACATTTAACTTCTCTATACACCATACATAACCGATAGTTAGTTTTATGCCTAAACCAAAAATCAAATAAAGCTGCTTTTGTCAGATGATAAAATCGAACTGAAAATTTTGAAGAGACCTTGATACTGAAAAACACCAGTCGAAACTACAAGATTAATACTTCAAAATACTCAAAACCATTTCTCTACCTTTGAGATTTCAAACACAATATTGCTTTGATTGGGGGTAATCGTATATTTTTCTTATTCAGTTTTCTATGTAATGTTAAAGTTTTATCACATCTGCTCGTCATCACAGAGGACAATACGAACGTCATTATTTGACCAACACTCCCGAGTGACATTTCCGTGGTTCCACTTCTTGAGCATTAGTCGGTTTTGGAACAAATAGATAACAACTTTATCATAGTATTTATTACTAAAATTAAAATTTTTATTTCTCTTTGTATGGGCAGGGATAACAGCATTAATAACGAAAATAAAAAAATGTAAAAATATGGTCCATTAAATTTCTGCTTGGGGAGCTTGAAATATAAAATCCTTTCCATAAAATTCTGCTTTCTCCTAGCATGCATTATCAGGAAATTTAATTTACCAAATGATGCTTTTCTCATCAACACTCAAAAGAATTTACTACCATTTACTCTCACTTATGAATCCTTACTAAAAAGACATTTTGGGTATTCACTCTGATAACTACCAATTCTGTCTAAGTCTACAGATAAAGTCCATTATATAAGTTAGAACTATATTACCACCTAAATGTCATCACAACATCAGATGCAGCCGTTTCTAGTACACTGCAGGACAACGGTCTCAGACGTGTTTTCATTAATGTCTGGGCTTTGGCCACTTCATCACCAAGCTGGCCATTGAGGATTTTCTCACACCAAGCCAACCTAGTATGGGTGTCTCTGACAAGTACAGCTTTGCTGATGACGGCGATACACAAACCATTTCAACCCATTGAGGTATCAACACCCCGAAAAAAAAATAAAAACAATGGCCCTTTTTTCTCTTTTACTGAAGCAATAGATAATTACGCTTTCCCTTGCCTTTTCTCTTTCTCGCTGTGAACGCATGCGCGTTAACATCATCATGCAATGGAAACCGAACAATTGCTAGCTCTTTATTCGCTAATCCGCTGATTAGATTATATACCTCCGTGAGCCACTCATTTCAAGTGGCACTAATTGGCAGAGCTGATCGAACCAACATGAATTAGGAATGCAAGTTTCAGTTTTCGCTGCATGACAGGATTTGGCAAACGCCAGTTATGTCCGCGTATGCAAATTCGGCTCCAGTTAAAATATACCAGTAATAATCGTATAAACAGATTTGCATTATACTGGGATTGGAAAAAATTAAGCACGGCATCTGTGTATCCATGGTATTACGCAATTATGAAACAGCTAAATGCAAATTGAAATTGGGTTGGTTAAATATACTGTTATTATTGAAGAATTTGTTGTCATTCCATACGTAGACGTATATCCAGAGATTTGCTCAAACATTATGCTTTGATATAATCATATTGTAAAACATATACGATTTCAGCGCTAAATCAATTCCCTAAGCTTCGATGATGTTATGCAAATCGTTTCTCTGATGGTACGGATAATTCAGTGGAAGTTTAAAAGAAGCTGTAATGAATCAATATAAACAGACCTTAGTATAAAACTCTTCTTTTCTGGAAACCAGTAATCTAAGAGATGTCTCCATTCTTCTTCAGTTATACAATTTTTATGTATGTAATTATAATCTTACAGAGTCTATTCAACTATATTCATACACATTCATTCTAATTGAGGTATAAGAAAATACACATTCAAGCTTGCTTAACCAAGCATTTGCAACAACTCGAAAAAAATATAATGTCAAATTACCCCAATTATATACACCCCTCATCCTGATATAATCAAAGCCGACAAAATAACCCCATGTTTCCCGATCGTATCGTCCAAGTTTTAGCTAATCTCATAGAAAAGACAAATTGGCCAATGTTAATTTTCTGAAGAATTTTAAATTTTCATTTAACCATATTCTTGAAGAGTTTATCGCATCAGCTTCAAGAGAAGGATTTAAAAAATTCATCATACTAAGCTGGTGTTAAAAAGCCCAATAAGTTTTAGTCTTTTACCATTCAACCTATTATCAAAGAATCGATCAATTGAAAGCATTATTTCTTTTGAAATAGAGGGTTTTAAGAATTTCGTTAAAGTCCAAAGGAAGCATTCACCTTTAAAACTAGCTATTGTTCGTGCACACATTAAATCCTGCTTGCAGGTTGTCACTCAAAATGTCAGGAATACCTAACTTCATTGACTCGCAGAAAGACATAATGAATACTAACTTAGAAGAGTCCAGTGCCAGGTTGGGTTAGCAAAGCTCATATTTTATATGTGTTTAATGTACGGCATGTTAGCATGAATTATGAAGTTGTCTGGAACAAAGTCAGTTGTAAATTTGAGTTAGTAAGGGGAAGGAAATCATGTGCACTTCTGTATAAAAAGAAGGAAAACGGCACCCTGAATTAAGTTGATTTTGTTAAATTGCTTAGAAATGGAGTAAAATAATTAAATTTATTAATACATGTGAAAAGTAGCAAAAATTACGTCTAGTGTCTGAATTTACAGTTTAAATAGAACTTAAAATGTAACAAATTTCTCTTTTAATTTTTTAGGGTGGTTGTACTGACGAAACTTTCACCTACTGATATATATAAAACTGCCTTTTAATCAAATTTCTTCAGTCATTTCATCTCGAGTACCAAACGAGAGGAAAGTTTGACAATTGTTACCAAATAGAATTAGGTACGAAATTCCTTGAGAAACTTTTCTGTGTAGCTTAAATTTATTCATTTATTTATTTATCTATTTATTTATTTTTATCTATTTTTTTTTTTACCAAATCGCTAATATTAACATTGTTCAAATTGGGATAGTATTAAGGTGGTACTAAACCTCATTATGAAAATTGAACTTCCAACACTCGATTTCTATAATTTAATTTGATACAAAAAAAAAAAAAAAGTTTATCGCTTCATTACATGTATTGCATCTAAGACGAATTTCAATATGTTCGCGTCTGTAGAAACAGACTAATACAAATATTTTAACTTATTAACACATGGATATAGCCTAGTCTTTAATTAATAAAAGATATAAATCATAAGCTATTTATCGCGCTTGAAATGATACTAAAATAGCAATTCAATATCACATCGAAGTAAATCTGCGTAATATAGGTAATTCGAGGAGCTAATCCGAGTTGAAACCCAACAATAATCTGCAGTGTCCTGTTTCAATCTATCTCTCTTATTGTCACTAGGTATAAACTTATAACTGAGAATTAAGTAAACAACCGACTGAATATACCTACGAACAATTTGATTAAGCCGCAGCCCAGATATTTTAATCAAATATAAGATGCGAGAGAACTTGGGGACAAGGAAAGGCATTAACATTGAGATTTCGCACTTCAAAGAGCAACTTACAGTTCCCTCAGAAATTCAAGACAAACTGCAATAGTTCTTCATGAAATTAATTCTCTCTCTCTCTCTCTCTCTCTCTCTCTCTCTCTCTCTCTCTCTCTCTCTCTCTCTCTCTCTCTCTCTCTCTCTCTCTCTCTCTCTCTCTCTCTCAGGAGATTGATAGATCAAAGGGTTCTCAGTTGTGTTGACACTGTGGTTACCACTCTTGATATGCTGGACCATAAATTTGAACAATTCTTATATAAACACACACACACACACACACACACACACACATATATATATATATATATATATATATATATATATATATATATATATATATATATATATATATATATGTGTGTGTGTGTGTGTGTGTGTGTGTGTGTGTGTGTGTGTGTATGTATGTATGTATGTATGTATAAACACATACACACGAATACATAAGTAAATATTAGATAAAATACCTACCTTAAGACTACAAACACTTT
>NC_090762.1:44662152-44667152 GCF_036898095.1 Palaemon carinicauda | reverse complement strand
CATCAATTAAGCAGAATAAACTGATGCATAAACTGTAGCTTCTCGTGTTGAATTTTAATGGTATTCATCATCATCATCATCATCATTATTTATTATTATTATTATTATTATTATTGTTATCATCATCATTATCACCATTATTATCATTATCATTAATATAATTATTATTATTAGCTAAGCTACATTCCTAGTTGGAAAAGCCGGATGCTATAAGCCCAGGGCCTCCAACAGGGAAAATAGCCCAGTGATGAAAGGAAACAAAGAAAAATTATATATTATAAGAACAGTAACAACATTAAAATGAGATCCCGTAAATAAATTCATATGCACTTGCTATATTCCCATAATGAGCAAATACGGTAAGAATAATAAGTAAAAGACCTAATATAAAATAAAGCCAAGAAATACTGTGAAGCAGAAGAGAATACTGTGACAAGTCACTGAAATTGGGATGCAGTAATTGGGCCGTGAGTAATAGTACTCGGTCGATATCAATTTCGGGGAATCGCAAATAGATCCCAGAGATGGGTGACTCGGAGCGTTTATTCCTTTCGTGGCCTTTCCTATATTCTCTTTATCTTTCAGGATTCCAATGTAGTCAAAAATTAAATGGACAAATAACTGAAGAGTGTTTATATCATGGTAACATTATTTTTAGGGTCTTCAAAACCACGAAAGATACGTTGATTCTTCAAGCAACCTAGCTTATAAACAAATATAAAAAAATATACCAGTCCGGTCTGAATCTTGAGAATTAAATCAAATCACTAGTTAACTCATGTTCTAATACTGAATTTTATTATTAAGTGAAATCAACAAGAAATATAGACAAAAATTCTGATTTTACTTAGCAGTAAATGCAGTATTTCATAAGACGCATAAATCACTTGGTAACCTATATCCGGCGTTATGATCTTAGTAGTTATCTGTATTTTAGATTTCAAATCTATCCTTCAGGTAATGTAGAGTTTTATTATGATTTTTACGACTTTTGTGCAGAGAACGTACCGCGTCCATGATGAAACATTCCCGATATTTGAGTTCGAATGCTATAACACAAATTCAAAACAAAACGGGGGGGGGGGGGGGGGGTTTAATACAAACCAACAATACTGTACTTTCATTTGCAGGCCAACATTCTATCTTTGTTCTATAAATAATAAAATACGCTACTATGTTTCATAGGACGGGTGTATATTTGAGAAAATTTGTAAAAACAAATATAGAAAATAATATCACATATTGCCAAATTATACATCTAATATACAGATAATTTGTCTATGATGATACTGTACCGATAATTTGTCAGTAATATCTACTGTACAATACCCAATTATCTGTTGCCAATTCGATATTGGATTTCAGTATTCATAATACTAAACTTTATATCTTTTAATACAATATTACTTTTTCTATAATATCTGACATTTACATAGGACAGTGGAATTTGAACTATAGCTGATTAAAATTTCATTTTTATGATTCTCGCCTTTTTAGGGTGAAATATATAGATTTTCTTTACAAAGGTAATAAGAAGTGAACGACTGTTGACTATACATTTAACTAAAAAATTTTCCTTCATTCTATTCCTGGCATTTTCTATTTGTACACATTAAAGGGATTTTAATGACAGCCGACAGCCGCTACAGATAAAGCCAGCAACGAAAATCCATTAGTTCAAGTGTGACCCTTTTTAGCAACCAAATATTTGATGACTCGTTAACACTTTTTTTTTTTTTTTAACCAATTTCACTAAAATTCCCTTAAAAAAGACCTACCGCGACCAGCCACCAAAGAACAGAAATGAAAAAAGGCAATAAAATCTAAGACCAGATATTACTCATTCATTTAGCTCTTTCTGTATTTTGGCGCTGTGTGAATTATTCTTATTCAAATTCATATTTTTATCTGGGCTTCCAGTGTGTGGTAGGAATATGCAAATAAGAATTCTAGAAAAAGATTTGGTAGATAAAATCTGGATTTAAAATTTTACGTTTATTAACTAAAAGCAATTTACCAAATGCTCTTCGAGAACTAAATTTTGGTATTTTCGCAGAAATTGAGAATTTGGGAAGATTTAAGCTTATATAAATAAGTGAAAGATATGCAACAATAAAAATGTAGTCATAAAGAAAAAGTAATCACTCTTCCCATGTCCCATTATTTTTACCGCTTTTATTTTAATAAAAATTACTTTCTTAGAAACTATTATGGAAATTATCCATTTCCTAGGCGGTTTCAAAGGAAGCTTTCTCAAATCGTTGCAAATAAAGTAAATTAGTCATTGCGGTTATAAAAAGTACAGAGAACTAATTAATGTGATCAGCAAACATAAGATCGTATTATCGCAGTAAATCTTGATTCCTTCATTTATTATTATTATTATTATTATTATTATTATTATTATTATTATTATTATTATTATTATTATTATTATTATTATTATTTTGGTGAAATAGGGTAATCAAGAAAATAATAGAGAACTGGGCCTTATTGTATGAATGAGTACATACAGGACGAAAATCTTCCGCAAGAGGAAAAAAGCTGTGGATGTGATGACAAGCCCCAAGGAACGATGCTATTAGCCCAAAATGACGGAATATATTTCGTATTACATCAAAAGCAGAAGTAAAGTGGTCAGATACATTTCTGAGTCTGTCAAATTATTCGGTGATATCCTCAATGAGTTAGTCAGTTCATGATGGGTCCAAATGAATAATTAAAATGATTTGTAAATCTTTTGGTGATTAACAAATACCACTAAATAGAAAACAACTGACAGCCAAAGCTATTTAATATATTGACTCAATAAGGAGATGACTGGCATACACACCAATCAGGATGAATAGTTAAAAAAAAAAAAAGTATTGGGAAGTCTGCAATGGGCGTTGGTCGATCCACCCAAGTATGAATTGAAATTACTCTGTACAAAATTAAGTTTATAAATAAATAACTACGTTTTCTGCAAACAATGTAAATACTGTTCTCTTTCACAGTATATATACTGTACATACTGTACAACATCTCAAATTATCAATTTTCTCACGCTTTCTGTATAAGTTTATCAATCCAAGCCTTGAATCTAAAACAAAAATGTGTATATATATATAAAAAAAAAACCCTCTTGTAGTGGAATTTAAATACCATTAGCGTTGGAAAGGACCCTTCTTAAAATTTATATACACACACACACATTTATATATATATATATATATATATATATATATATATATATATATATATATATATATATATATATATATATATATATATATGTATATACACACATATATATATATATATATATATATATATATATATATATATATATATATATATTCATAATTCTAGAAATGAAAAGTTTTAAATGTAATGATTTTAAGCCATCATGAGGAGATAAAACTGAAACAGCACTCATAACATATACAGCTTTGAATGTAAACGAACTGCCAATAGCACGTATAGCGCTTTAGGAGCTATTTCGACATGGTAACACACACACACACACACACACACAAAATCGATTATCAATATAAATGGAAATGGTGAAACCAATTCGAGATCAAGTTTCATAAATCTTCAAAGTGAATTAGCTGTTTAGCAGCCGTCTGTCTTATAGCAGACTGGCGTGAAATCAGAAAGCATAGCGACGCAGCTCGCACGCTACTTCAGAAAATGTTAGTACAATTTTTGCGTTATAACGACGCTTTTGGTCAGAATTACTATATAGAAGAACTTTGTAAGAGTACTAGAACAATTTTATGTACGTAATACATTTATTATTTGAATTTCATACTCAAACTCACTCTCTGCCTTTGCTTATTTTAATGTTTCGTCCTTCATTAGCCTATTTTCACCGTTTGTCTATACATTTGGTTATCCGCTGTCAGCATTATTTCTATTTAATATAACTTACTATATACAAATCAATATCAATTCATGAGAATATCTCCTGAGAGCCTTTACACTAATGAAAAAAAAAATCTGGGTTAACTTGAAAAAACTGAAAGCCATTATATTACTTGGGTTAAAAGGAATTTCCTAAAATAAACAAGAGTAGCCAGTTTAAAAACAAAAAAAAAATTCACTAAAGAAAGCCAGAACTTATTTTTACCACCCGGTCAAAGCGAGATATCTCTTGCGTCCACTGCCGGTTTATATGGCCTTTCCTTTCCCTTTTAGGCCTCCATTTTTCAACAAATCGGTAAAGGAAAAATAGCGAATCTTTCCAACATGGACATCTTTCTTTACCCTTAATGGATATTTAGTTCACCTTCCAGTGATGTATTAACAAATACGAACACATAAAGGCTGGCTGTTGTTTACAATAAGTCAGATAAAGAAAAGCTTTTTAATTCTCAGGATGGACGATTTTTGGAAATAACCATTTTACGAGTCTGGGAACGACTTGCTATAGCTCCTATTTTTCTAACTTTAAACTGAAATCATTTCAACACAATTTCAGCTAATGCTTTTCTTCAGGTAAATAAACAATTTTCCAACAGTGCTTTTAGCACTTTTGTCTTGACAAGATTAACTAAATCCCCTTATCTTGTCAGGTTTCCGTTTAAAGGTTTAAAGGCCGTTCATGAATGGCAAGGACAAGGGGCAGTGACATTGCCCTATCGAGTAGGACAATGCTATACAGACTGACCATATATACATATGATCAGCGCCTAAGCCCCTCTCCACCAAAGCTAGGACCAAGGAGGGCCAGGCAATGGCTGCTGATGATTCGGCAGATAGTCCTATAGGCTCCCCTAAAACCGCATCCTTAGCCCACAAGGATGGTGAGGATGCAGCGACCAAAGAAATTACCGATTTTTCGAGGGACTCGAACCCCAGTCTGATGTTCACCAGCCAGGGACGTTACCAGATCGGCCACCACAGTGTAAAAAGTCTGTATATAAATAATTATATAGACTAAACTATCATTATACTCCAGCTATCAATATGGAACTATTGCCTAAAAATACATTGAAATCCGGCTCGCTTCAAAT
>NC_090762.1:44647152-44657152 GCF_036898095.1 Palaemon carinicauda | reverse complement strand
TCGATTACCAAAAGTCTAAACTGCATTATTTTCCTATCACTACCTCTCTCTTTTCTTTATCCGTTTTATATATTTTCGAATAGGTAAGCATTACCTTACTGTCTTATTGCTCCAAATGATAACTGCTGCTATTATTATTATTATTATTATTATTATTGTTACGAAAATCAGTGAAATGACTGAATAACATCTATGGGATCTCATATGTCTCACGAAAGGGATTCATCCTTGATTTAGAGGGAAAAATTTAAACCGGGTACACAGCTTAAGAAGTTGGACAACTATCGACTTAAGAGAAAAATTATATTGTTTCAGAATTAAAACTGCATGTTATTACAGCCCCTCAATAACCGAAATGGGATAAGAGTGAACTGTCAGCTTATTCCAACGAGTGCAATTTGCTACTGTCGACTAGATGCGCTTAAAGAATATGACATCGTAATAAAGAACCAAAGCTCTTTGTCACAAGCTAGAACTCCATGAACGTAAAATGAAAAAGTAAAGTGCATGCTGATGCACTGCATCGAGATTAACTCCGTAATTGGTTTGTTTCTGGTCAAACAGACACCGCTCTTGTAATGGAATGGAACACAGAATGTCAGTCTCCAATTCTGAAATACTGATGAAATTTCAAGTTATACAAAGGATTCATGAACAAGAGTGGTTAAAACCACTTCATGATTTTACATTCTAAAACACTGCTCTAAATTGAAAATAAAGTTGATTCGACTAACAGAGCATTATCTCTCTCTCTCTCTCTCTCTCTCTCTCTCTCTCTCTCTATATATATATATATATATATATATAAGACGACTCAAAGACGTTATAATGTAATGTTTCAATTCTTATTTTTTCTTTATGAATTACATCAAACAGAAAAAACAACGATCCTAGTTTTCGAAATGATTTTTACACTGAACAATAACAAGGCTGCTCTGTGTTTTCTCTACCTCTAATATCCCTCTCCAAACAGAGATCTAAATGAACTCTCTGCTTCTTTTCCCCATGACTCGTACTCAAACAATTTTTAAGACAAGTATATTGCTTGCTAGGAGAAAAAGTTCCACTCTTTAGCCTTTCCCATAACCCTTATAAAGCCTAAGGAATATCACAAATCGACTTTTTATCAAAAAAGTTCATTTATTGATCAGACACTCTCTTATAATATCAAACATTTCAATTCTCTCTCTCTCTCTCTCTCTCTCTCTCTCTCTCTCTCTCTCTCTCTCAAAACATTTCATGCGCAGACTGAGAACATAAATCATATTCAATACAAGTTCGCATCAAGTCGATGCAATCTACTAAATTTTCGATAACTGGGATATTGTTAAAAATTTGTCAAATATTTTAATAAATTAATATCAATAACCAGCTTCAAAATAACAATGATAACTCATGTAATGTAATAAGTTACTTATCAATATCCAATAAGTAGTTTTTACGAAAGTATGGTTAATATTATCAAGCCATAATAGAATTTTCGAAAGGCACAAAACTAATAAGCACATTCTAATTTAATACCAAATTCAGTGAATAATAAACTATTTCTAGTAACTTTCAGATATCTTGAATAAAACAACGGGAGAATAATGCACCTTGAGGAGTCTGCACGCCACTTGATTACTTATTAATTGTGTGATATTAAATTAATTACGTTCGGGAGGGCTCGAATGTAAAATTCTCTGTTCATCTAAAATTAAGTTCCGTCAACGTTACCTTAAAATGTAGGATATCATAATGTAGAAACAATATATTTACATTATCAATGTCAATTCATTTTACGATAAAGGCGTGGGTAAAAAGTATACTAATTTTAAAGTACATCGTCTACTAACCATTTCTTCATAATTCATACAACTGGTCTTCACTCTCCTTACTTACTTTTATGGCTGCTTTTCCGGTCCCATGCAGCAGGGGAACCCCACTCTCTACGGGACCTCCACTGTCGTTTTACCTTGCTCGTTCAGAGTATTTAACGTTTTATATCGCGTATGTCTTCAATCATTCGAATGTTTCGTGGGAGCTTATTATATAGTCTCGGGGGCCGCATATTTAAAGGCTCTGGAGCCTAAAGTAGACATAAATCTAGGTTCCAACAGTTTGAAGCCATCTGTAACTATTCTCGTGTCGACACGATTTGTTGGCTGCACAATATGTAGTAATTCTCTTAAGTATTTTGGACGCCCAGTTCTGATAACTTGGTGGGTTATTGTACATATTTTAAATTCAATTCTCGCTTTAATCGGCAGCCAGTGTAAATCGATTAATACAGGGGTGATCCTTTCTCTAGGTGGGACACCTTTTATCAGTCTTGCTCCTCTGTTTATTATGTTTTGTATTTTCGTAAGTTGCACTCAAAGGTATCTTGAGGATGAAAACGGCTATAACCCTTTACCAAGAATTTCGTTTTATTTACAAAATAATTTCATACACTCGCACATACATTTGCAGATGCTAATAAAAATCATAGGAACAGGTTCACTTTTGTCGGTAAAATGGAATCTTCAAAACTAGATTATTCATTACTTTTAAGGTTTATGTTTCAATTCAATGATTTCTATGTAAATAAATTAATATCAAAGTAAAAAATACTCTAGTGCCAATGATCTTAAAAGCTAAAATAAATGTCAATATTGATTTCAAATATGCTTTCGATATAAAATATAAAAACAATAAGGTCCAGTTTACAATGTTCTTACAGCTGATAGAGATATAATAAAAGGGTTAGTATTAAAAATAAAAATTATCAATTTAATCTCGTCTAAACCCCTTTTAAAAAAATACCAAGTATAAAAGGAATGTTAATGGAGGATTTTAGTAAGTTATCAGAAATAGAAAAACTTTACATTCGATGTATTCAAGCATTTTTTTTCCGCTCTTAAAATAAATATGGAAAAATTCGAAGCTAAAAGGAATTACATAATAACGGGACCTATTGTTATCAATAGTGGAGAACCTACCAGTTGTTCGTAATTTTACGCAACTCCTTAAAGACTTGTTACAAAGAAGGAAGGCAATCAACAAGATATAGAGAAGCATTACATTTTTACTTCTGGAATCAGTGAGAATTATCCTCATTACACATCAGAAAAATATTGACACAGACTCTCGATTAAATATACAACTAAATTGCTGGTCTTCATATAATTTTCATTTGTTTCGCTAAATCTAATTGGAAGATTAAAAAAAAAAAAAAAAAAAAAAAAAAAAAAAAAAAAAAAACCACCACCACACCTTAATGAATTCAGTTTTGTTGTCATGGAAACTAAATTAAGTCGATTGTCAATTAGAGCATTTTGCACAGTGGGGAAATATAATGAGTTATTTTTGTATCATAGGTAAGCTTTTCTTCCCTTTAAAAATTTTTCTTTTTAGCGGAGATGTGTAAATAATATAGTTATATCGCTGACGTTGGTAACAGTTAAGATTAGTATTCTTTCATAATTAGTGAGTTAAGCTTTCATATTCAAGGAATCTTTTAAAAATGTAGGATTTGGTGCTAAATGCCAAATATAATCAAGTAGTTCTTCCCTTTTTTTATTTATATATTAACATATTTCTTATAAAGGATAGAAATTTCTATATTGTACTAACAAAATGCTTGTATATTTATACACTTGCTTTGGAAATAAAATTGAAGATAAAGAACTTGAAACCGACCTATCTTTCCATAACCATATGCGAGACTAAGTTTGAGAGTGTTGGGTCTTTCCGGATATTGTTGTTGAAAGGAAGAAGTGGCGGCAAAAAAAAAAAAAAAAAAAAAAAAAAAAAAAAAAAAAAGTTTCAACGGTGAAAACGGCCCATTCCCGTAACATTTAATTTTCACTGCACAGGTAATTCTTTATTGAATCATTTTCGAGTTCCATTTGAATCGAAAATACAGTGCATTTTGAAGGATGAATAGCCACCGTATGGAAATCAGTTTTTGTAAGCTAATAGAAATTTCTTTATAGACGGCAATTGGGTTTAGGATAACATTTATTGAATTCAGTTTACCTTTTCCAATATGTATTAAACCTTGTCCCTTCTAGACTTTCCTAAAACAAAGAAGAATATATATATATATATATATATATATATTATATACATATATATATATAAATATATATATATATATATATATATATATAAGATTAACAAACTATACTCCAAGGTTTGTAAATCAATGTATGAATAATGAGTTCTATATAAGATTTACATGAAGATATCTGCCAAACCGTGAACATGAGAGTGTATAAATAAATAAATAAATAAATAAAAATAATGGTGTCACTAGGGCCTTTCACAATTCTACCAAATGATTCAATGTTAAAAACCTACATTATCATTAGCAACATTCTCGAATCACAATCAGACTTATGCAGAGAGCAAAAATGGGAATGAATTGTATCAACTAACTCCTACCACTCTCGCAGGTAATACAGTGCTACATCACTATTACAGAATTTTAGACTGTTATTTCGCAATTTCAATCCACTTCAGCAACAATAGTTATCAGACAAGGAACTTCAGAGCTAACAAAGCAATCGGCGAATTAATCTTGATGCAAATCCCTGCGTATAATTCCTTTAATAAGGCTCCCTTCATACTGATATTACACTCTTAATGAAATATTTCGCTTCCGTGAACCCTTTCTTTAAACCCGTCTCTTTTTGAGTAGTTTTCAACGGGTTTAAACTCGATCTATACCAAACTACTTAAATAAGCTCACCCAGTTGAATTTCATTCTCGCAATACAATAATTGGTCAGCAGTTAGAGTGATTGACTCACTGATTGATTTAATATCATAAAATGTTGTCACAATGGTAACTATTATTGAAGACAATAAAGGGCGTACATGGGTTTCTCAAATATATCAAATTACCATCCTATTACGAAACGCATTCTGAAATTCATCAAACTTTCAGATGTTCTATAATTAATTCGGGAACTTAATTTCTAATTCGATTGGTTCTCGAGTTTCATTTTAACCCACTGCCGCTTGCACTGGCCCACTAAGGTTTCAGGATGAGATTCATTAGAACCGTATGCTGAAATTATTTTTAGAATTAACAATTTTCGATCTGCATGCCAATTAAATATATTTAGCATTGTTCCTAAAATAGAAATTATAATATGTCTAGAATAACTTCCTTAACGTTTTAATTAAGGGAATGATAATTAACTTTACGATATTGACAGACGAAAACGTTTACAGGTAATATGGAACCACAATTACGTCATCGAATATCTTTACTTCTCCTGAAGGTATTACTTCAATGTTTGACAAATATCAGATACTTCAGTCTTTCATGCTCAAACGCCGTGATTTAACAAATGTCTCATGGAAATAATACAAAATAGAGATCAAAATACAGGGGCGACAATGGGTGATTTACTTCACCATTTGACTTTGCAAAGCAAGAGTTATGAGCTTCCAAACCAATGGTCGCAGAAGGATGAATAATGGATTAAAGAAATGTTCTTTTTAAAACGCCTTAAAACAAAATTTTGTATAATGCCAGAACTAATTCTTTATGCCGAGCATAGTGACCCGAATACCACCAATACAGGGTAGTGGTTTTGTTTTTTAGATAAAACTCCTAAAATGACCTCCAGAAAAAAAAATGAAAAAAAAAGAATAAACCAAGTTGAAATAAAATTGTCTTTACTGAAAATATCAAATCATTTACGCTATCGTAAGGAAAACAGCAGAACTCGAATCACTCATTGCAATTGCTTTTAATGTGATGAATTGCGAAGCCCCATCCCAATGCTAACTCGGCATGGCTTCCACAGTATGCCACCCTTCTAAATGCTGAGTATTTACATCAAGTGACGTTTTATGCAATCTTTCCATAAGATTATATTTCACTTAAGTAATGAAAGACACTTTTCATAACAATCATTGCTAAAGAATGATTAAAAACAATGAAATGTTCACAAAAATTAAGCTTTTATTCTATGGGGCATGGCCGGGATATGAAAATTGAGTGATTGTTATACAAAGTAGTTTTTTCTTTTTATTATTTCGATGTAATATATTGACACTTTATGACTGAAAACATTATACTTTGGATATTATACTGCCCACAGCGAAAATATGCCATGTTTTTTCACTAAATGTAAACATATCATTATAGGCTATTTGCTCATTACAAAGTAAATGCTCTCTCTCTCTCTCTCTCTCTCTCTCTCTCTCTCTCTCTCTCTAAAGCACTGCCCAGGACTAAAGAACACTAATTTGATTTCGGAATGTCCTTTTGTTAGGAGAGGTGCTTACTACAGCTAATGAGTCTCCTCTACTTTTACCATGTGAATAAATAGTCATTGAACCGTTACAATAGCTACCAACCTAAATGGGTGCCAGACGTATACAAAATCGTTGTAAGATGTGTGAAGAAAGAGGAGTATGCGTTAGGAATACGCCAGACTATCCAGTGTATGAATTGGTGAAGAAAAGTCGTACCTAAAAAAGAATCCGAGGCCAACCTAGCTGTCCAACTAATCCTAAAAGGATCCGATAACTATCAAGGTGTAGTATCTTAACGGAGGGCAAATCTATAATTGGGCATTATATAAAAGATATTGCAAACCTATTTCTCCTTAAAAGATTCCATACTGGACGGTGTAAACGAACTACTACAACACCTTCATCCCAGCGAAGTCGACAATGGATGCTGTCGATTAAACCATATCCAATAAAAAAAGCTGAATGAGGTGGGTATGCAAAAGAAAAAAAAAGGGGGGGGGAGCAGTCTGGGGAAAAAAAAATAATGGCATGCAATTTTATTTAGCGCTATTAAGTTCATCCATTACTCAACCTTTGACCTATACCGGAATGCAATGTCATATGAGACCATCCAGTGATGAATTCGATGGAGAGCGATTCATGTAGTGCCAAAAATTAAATTGAAAATGAATGTGCCAAAGTCATCAATAGAATCAATTCTGTGCAGATAAATTCTTTACGGATAATATGATGCAGATTGAGTTTGGATGAAATTTGTTACCGGGAGAAAACTTTACGTATCAAACAAAATACAATTTCGAAACGTATTTGTTTTAGTTCAGCCACCTTCCTGTTAAAAAAAGAAAAAAAATTCAGAGAGAAAATAACTTGCTTACTTTAGATGTAAATCGGACAGAATATGACTATTTCTACCAAAGTATTTCACATAAATATATAGAATTATTATTATCATTAAAATGAATAGTTTCATTAAAGTGCAAAAAACGGAGGCCATTATCCTATCTAGTTTCCAAGTGACAGACAAAACATGAAAAAACCTATGTAATAGAAGATGGCTTATGCCAGATTGCACACCTTCATGTCCAAGGCTTTTTCACACACAAAAAAAAATTAAGTTATATGCATATCATACCACATTTGTCAGGACTTTCATTCTTTTATTGTGTATATTGAACAGCACTACTTTACAATGACTGAAAAGTGAAAGTTTCCATATCATGGTCTTTGCCAATGAAGAATCAACAACGTCGATGAAATTGAATATTTAGCTTTGTACGGGGCACCCGCATTGTTAAAGACAAAGAGACGGTGAAACTCAACGCTATTAAAAGTAATTTTAGAACAATATTTGCATTGATAATAATGATACATTGATGAAAAAAACCGATTGCAAGAAATAAAACATTAGAGGGAAAATCTATAGCATACCTCTAATGTCTCAGAAGACAAAGCAGTTACCATAGGGTTACCAGGGGAATAGACAAAGAAACAGGGTGATAAAACGAATGCAGGTCACACACACACACACACACACACACACACACACACAAAAAAAAAAAAAAAAAAAAAAAGAACTAAGGATACATAACACGGAAAAATATGAAGAAAAAGGTCTGCAAATATGAAGGGAATAGGTGAATGAAGACATGTGGGTCGTAAAAGAAAAAAAAAGTTAATGAAGTACAGCAAGTCACACTGGAAAAATAATAAGGGAATGAATAAACAGGTAAAACATAGTCGCAAGACCTACAAAATGAGCAGTTTGAGACCATTAGTTTTTATGCGTTTCCCTCTTCTTGATCGTTAGGAATATCCCTTTCGGGTTGGGGGAGAGGGAATAGTCATACACTGGCGAGAGGAGGGTGCGTGCATATCTAAATATTTAGCCGTCATTTTTTGACGGGTCACGTTCACTAGTAGGAATAAGAGGACTCCAACCATCATAATTTGCCTTACAAACGTAATTCACAATTATCTGTGCTGTACTACACTCTCCATTTGAGGATCATATCTCTTACCTTATTTCCTAAGTGGATTAATTATGAATTCATGAAAAAAAAAAAAAGTCAGTGACCCAAGACAAAACATTACGAGAGTTGTAGAAGATATAAATAAAGCTAAGTAGATGTTAAGGCAAATGAATGAATATATATATATATATATATATATATATATACGGTGGGTTCAACAGTGATGACTAGTAAACATGGGTTAAATGTTTAAACTTGGCCCTTGCTTGATCCTTATAAAACTAAAATATCCTCAGTTAGATAAACATGATTCAAACCTCAGCTGTGACATCCTTAATAGGTAAGATATATATAAATGAAAATTATAATGAAAAGAAAACGAAGAAAAAAGTTCAACGGAGACGTCCAGGAAGACAAATAATGTTTGTGAAGTGTATGTTCACAAATGGAATATCAATACTACTAATGGAACTTCCCTATTCAAATAAAAATGATCGACGATATCTCAAACGATGGTATAAATCATGATAACCACTGTGATAACTATAGGCCTACTAAAACATCTCTCTCAACCGGTTACTTAAAAATGAAGGAAATGCAAGTTTGAATTATTACACCTATATACTCAAGCAAACTTGAGTACTGTCGTATAGCAACAACCTCAGCACGATTCTTTCATGGACATCCCAACTGCATTGCAACAAAAAATGGCGTATGATATTAAGAAACTAATATTATTGCTTGCAAGACCATGGTAATCATACACCAAACTTTGAATAAGGAACTAGAATTCTATAGATTTTGTTTATTACCTTATCTAGGTACGAATGAATATCAATCATTTCACAGTAATCAACACCACCCACATGCAAATTATTTTTTCAAGTCTCTTCTCACTTAATAGAAATAAAGCGTTTCTGCCAGTAAAAGGAGAGAGAGAGAGAGAGAGAGAGAGAGAGAGAGAGAGAGAGAGAGATTAATAAACATATGGGTTTGAAGAAAAATGTAACCGTAAGGTACAATAAGTGCCACACAGTACATGGCAGTTGAATAATCATGTTAAGCTTTTCACAACTTTTGAAGTTAAATACATCCCTACTGTTCTTGGATCAAATGTTTCATGCAGTCCTCAATTTCTATGCTTTCTATTTAATGCCATCTATATCATTAAGTTTTTAAATACAGTAGGCACATCCGTTCAAGATTTTTGAATGCAATAACATATAATCTGTAAATGTTCAAATGCAGTAACTATATCCTTAATAAATCATTTGAGTTTTTGCAATAAATTAAGACATAAAAAGTAGGAGACGAAGGTAACCACCATAATAGTAATAAAAAGTTCCTGTCAATAATATAAGATAAATTATAGTAGGTATATCCGTTCTAAACTTTCGAATGCCATAACATATATTCAGTAAATGCTCAAATGCAGTAACTATATCCTTAATAAACCATTTGATTTTTTGCAATACATTAAGATATATAAAGTAAGAGACGAAGGTAATCACCATAATAGTTATAAGAAGTTCCGGGCAAGATGAAACCAGAAAATTAATGGAAATGCAAAGAAAAAGTATTAAGGAATAACTGCAATTTAAACGGTGACAACAGTTTAGAATTTCGTAATTTCGAGAGTTATATTTAATTATGTATCCATCATGCGTCAGCAAAAATAAAAAGAACAGTCTTCCATCACGTTTCCCTTCCCCTCCAATTTAATTTTGCAGGTAATTAAGTCTTCTCTTGTACCTTTCAATAAATTATCGCTGGACGCTCCACCACCTCTATGAT
>NC_090762.1:44604652-44639652 GCF_036898095.1 Palaemon carinicauda | reverse complement strand
ATTATAGTTGATCATAGATGAAAACTGAAATGTGACCATACACTGTTCCATATATCCAAGTCCTAGTAACAGCCACTATAACAACTGGCCCCAAAAATTAAGGGGCCTGAAATACCAAAAATATAACTAAACCTTTTCTTATTAACTTCGATGATCCTTGTATAATTTTTACTTAAAAAAAGGTAATAAGAAGAACTGGGTAATTCTTTTAAATATATTCTTCTCAATGGTAGTCGCTTTATTGATGAATGAAGTCGGTGAGACAGGTAACCTCCGGAAGTGCATTAACAAATAATGGTTACAGATGAGCATTTCTAATCTTGGCGAAAATGTTTCTTGAAAACGCTTATCTTTTCCTTTGAATAAAAATACCCAACTGTTTTCCAAATAGTTAACATCTTTGAAAAAATGTTAAATCTAGTATCCCTTGCTTCTAGTTCTAAGCTTTCTATCAAAGACGAAGGACGTGCACTTCTCATAAAACACAAAGGAAGGTAAGCGTCAGTTAAATTGTATATGCAGAGAGTGGAATGTGAAATATAAAATCAATCTTTTATAACGAATTGAAATTAAACTTCTCTTAGTGAACATAAAAAGAATCGCATAAATAATGAGACAAGAATAAATCAACAAGAGGCGGGAATTGGGAGTGGCTAATACAACAATAACACAAAATTTCAGGACATCAAAAGAATACTGCGAGGGAGAAAATGTAGAAATGGAAATCAATGTAGGCAGTGTAAACAACATTGAATGCAATATTATTTCCAATCAGTAATGGACAACCACTGAAAAGCGGATTCTTATGGAACAGTGTAATTGCATTATCCATTTGTTAGTGCTTATTAGCTGCAAACTAAAGAAAGAAAAAACCATAAACTTTAAGATATGGTCCATCCATGTTTGATGAAGAATGATAAACAAAGATTCTAAAATCAAGAAATCAACTAGAATACCCTCAGAAAAATATGTAAACATTGCATTAAAATGAAACGAAATCAGTAATGTAGACATTAAGTATGCAATATTCGTTAACTACTACAAATAATAAGAAAATATGGTTTGGAAAACATAAATAAAATATAGTTGGGTGAACCAAAAATATACAAAATATCATGATCGGGATGATAAACGCACAGGGGAACGGTCTCTTAATTCCTTTTGTACACTTTCATGACTTGAACAATTAAAAAGTCAAATAGAGCTCTGATTGGTTCTTCTAAAGCTAGAATTCTGACAATTAAACTTATGACAGTAAGGAATGTTTTGGTTAAGATAACGAAAGATTGAGTGGAAACAAAGAGTATACTAATAAATAATACAAATAGAGCGTCTTCTCAATATATACGATAGCAATTCAAAATTTATATTGAACCTTTTGATTTAACACAAAAGTCTTTGAGTTTTACCCTATTTTGCCAAGCATTGCCCTTATTATCGAGTAAATGTGTTAGTTATACTGTATATCCTCGCTCCCACAAACCCCTTTTATAGTCATACGAACTTAATTTGTAGGCCTAATAGTGACTGGAATTCAATTGTGGTCCTTCAGTAATTGAGAAAAATATGAACGAAAACTCCCAATATCATTGATAACACTTGATCTTGGATGCACTTATTTGAAGGAAAGCTTAAATTGTTATGAGTGGTATAGTTAATGTGTGCATTAATCCTGAGGTCTACTACTAGTAGTAGTAGTAGTAGTAGTAGTGGTAATAATAATAAAAATAATAATAACAAAATAATAATAAAGATAATAATAAAAATAATAATAATAAAAAAGTAATTCTCTTTTCAAGACGAAATTCGGAAGTTATGCTTTAATTATATATATATATATATATATATATATATATATATATATATATATATATATATATATATATATATATATATATATACACACACACACACACACACATATATATATATATATATATATATATATATATATATATATATATATATATATATATATATATATATATATATATATAACAAGCATTTACTACTGGCAGTGTGTCTATTATCAAATATAATAAATTTCCATCTGCAATGCGACAGAAGAGACCAGCCTAAATCCTTGAATTAAAAATCATAGTAACATGCTAGGATATTTATAATTTCTTCATTGACATTGTTTGGAAATGCCAATGGCAAAGTTGCTAATATTCAAGCAAAGAAGGTTAGGTTACAAAACCGCCTAATTAAATTGATCCATAAAAAATAGCAAAATAAATGGGAAGGATGAAAATTCAGGAAAAAATACACATAAAATAAATATAATCTTTAGCCGTTTAAATAAAACTTTAGGATTCATATAAACTTACATCGAAAATTCCTCTAATAAATAATAATTTCACTATCATTGCCAACAATACGTTCAACAAAAACAGTAATAATTATATATCAAGAGTTTTATATATATATAAACAACAGTGCACAAAAGTTTGTAGTATCTATACTCATTACTACAAGCCGTTTTGATAACTATTGTGTATCCTGCGCAAACCTTTACTTAGATCAAGATAGGACTACCATTAACTTTTGTAAATACGATGAAAATTGTGTTTAACATATGATACCATACACTTCATCAATGGGAAAACATTAAACCTTTATAAAAACAGCAGAAGATAAAACAAGTCCAAAAATCCCTTTATGCAAAGTAAACTAAGATCAATTATACTGCATCAAAATCGATATATTCCTTTTTAAGAGAGATGGCCAGGCTTGGGCGCATGAAAGCAATTGACAGAGGCTTCATAGAACCAAATACAGCTGCATTTTCAGACGAAAAATAATTTTACATTAAAGAAGTACGAGAATTCTAATATCCTACATAGAATAACT
This sequence comes from Palaemon carinicauda, assembly GCF_036898095.1. Lineage (NCBI taxonomy): Eukaryota > Metazoa > Arthropoda > Malacostraca > Decapoda > Palaemonidae > Palaemon > Palaemon carinicauda. Next base: position 44,636,799 of record NC_090762.1, on the reverse strand, counting down.
ACTATAACTCGCTCTGCTAAGTCTATATGGCAGCACCACAGATTCCTTCTACAATTTAATGAATGAAAAATTGGAATATTGGCATTTAAAATGTCATAGGTTGAAAAAAAAACGTCATGTTTTCATAAGCAGCTCAATTCGCTTGACAAGTCACCTCTACCGACAGCAATTGGCAATGGGTTATACAAATGTTAAAATGATTTACACACACGCATGCATATATATATATACATATATATATATATATATATATATATATATATATATATATATATATATATATATATATATATATATATATATATATTTCAAATCCCCGCCGGTCCGATATTATAGTCTTTGGGCGGTTCCGCCTCCGGCTCTGATCCCGAGGTCGTTAAGAGAATCCAGACTTTAATGTATTAATATATATGGCTTATTTGAAATAGGAAAGAAAAACGTTTAAATGTGCAAAAATTTATCATATATATATATATATATATATATATATATATATATATATATATATATATATATATATATATATATATATATATATATATATATATATATATAAATAAAAAAATATTCCTTATCAACACGATACTTGTTACCCTAATAAAGGTTACTCCATCTCCCCACCACACACACATAGACCCACCCACCCCAAAAAAAACCTAAAACTAATGTACAGAAAACTTTCATATCTATGCTTCCTTTGAGAGATCGAGATACTTAAATATTCTTCAGTTTATTCATGTAGAGATTTGTATGTCAGTTGAAAAAAAAAAAATTATAAGTATTGACAACATTTAAGACAAAAGGATTCTTTGCATACGGATACCACCCGGAATAAAGGTATAGTTCAGGCACTTAGCGACATAAGACTACCTATGTTAGAGTTCTCTTGCTTGAGGGTACACTCGGGCACCGTATTCCATCTTATTTCTCTTCCTCTTGTTTTGTTAGAGTTTTTATAGTTTATTAAGGAGATATTTATTTTAATGTTACTGTTCTTCATATACTTTATTTTTCCTTGTCTCCTTTCCTCACCGGGCTATTTTCCCTGTTGGAGCCCGTGGGCTTATAGCATACTGCTTTTCCAACTAGGGTTGTAGCTCAGCAAGTAGTAGTAGTAGTAGTAGTAGTAGTAGTAGTAGTAGTAGTAGTAGTAGTAGGTAGTAGTAGTAGTAGTAAAAGTAATAAAAAAATAATAATAGTAAAAATAATAAAAATAATAATAATAACAATAATAATAAAAATAATAACAATGAAAATGAAAATGAAAATAATAATAATAACAAATAATAAATCATTAAATAAATAATAATAATAATAATAATAATAATAATAATAATAATAATAATAATAATAATAATAATAATAATAATGGCATTACTATTCTACAGAAAAAAAACTGAGGAAAAATTTAATATGAAACCGGTAAAAAAAAAATTCCTAATTGATGAAGCAGTTACCTGGCCTCGGGTAAAAACAAAATCCTAAATGACTGAACTGATCAGCGGGAAATGACAATAATATTTGTTTTTACAAAGCTCATTCAGTCTATTCATCATTCACCCTTTGACATACACCGACTGTGCACGGCGCATATACGGGGTGCGATACTGAATTCGATGAAAAATTATTCATGCAATGAAAACGCGAATACAAAAAGTGGATGAGCCAATACCATTAATGAAACCAATTCTCTGGCGATGAATTATTTTTGGAAAAATGCGGAGGGGAAATTGAGTTTCGATAAGAGTTTTTTCTTTATTGTGACAGAAAACGGAACAAAAAAAAAAAAACGAGAAAACTAGGACAGTATGCTTTTCAATATTCTGTGAATGATTAATTGATAAAGAAAACAATCACTTGACTAAAATATTAATATCAATTATTTCCTTCATATCAATTTTATCACTCAAAATAATTAGTAATATTTTTTCTATCGTGATATACTAAAAATCACATCTAAAACTAAAGGTACTTTAAAAAGTAATTTTATAAGGCGGTAAAGGTATAATGGCTACCGCAAGTGAATTCAATTTCGTAATATCTAATCAAGCCATCTATTTCACACACACAAAAATTACCACTAAAACAAATTGATACTTTTGATGTATCAGCCACGCAGTGGTATTTATGATCAGTGAAGAAAATATTTTTTATAATTTGCAGCCCACACAATACTGTATTATTCAGAGCGAATAAGGAAGCTCCTTTATGACTGGGAACATTTAATACATCTCTCCGAAGAAAACAGATTGCCATTTAAAAAGTGTAACAATGTAAGAAGGAACGTTTATGGTGATAAAAATCACTTTTAAGATTAAAACCCAAAGTCCAGTTGATGGAAAATATAATAATCTTTGGTATCCTGTGACCTTAACCTTGACCTCCACTGCCTCTCAGCTTCATCTGTGAAGTCTACAAACCAAATTTAAAGTCTCTCTCGTATACTTGCAAGTTACGTCCAAAATTAAATTTCTATTTGAACTGGAGAGTGAAGACCAAATAGGAAGTCTTTAATTATGACCTCGGATAAACTCTTACTTGGATTTTGAATCTTAGGTAAGCTTCATCACATCAATTCCACACGGCCCTTAGGTGATAGATATTAAGTGTGATGTCCTCATTCTTAAATATGTTAAAATAAGACAGGAAACTTCCACCTGAGTGGAAGCACAACTACAGAGGGAGGATAAACAGACAAATGGGCAAACAGGTCACATACTAGATTCAATGGACAGTTAACTGGGGATATGAAATGTTAAAATCTATGCATCAAGTTACGAATGAAGTATCAACATTTATCATTGCCTCTGGATTCTTTCATTAGTTTATTTGACACTTAAGAAAAACAATTACAAAAGAATGAATATTTCTCGATAATTTTTCCCGTTACATTTTTCGTTACCTGCTTGAAATTTTTCATTAACTGCTCATAATTCTAAGAAAATAAATTTTCTTACCAACTTGTAAATAAACTTTAGATATTTATCATTCTTTTTTTATTCATGTGTGAGAGAGAGAGAGAGAGAGAGAGAGAGAGAGAGAGAGAGAGAGAGAGAGAGAGAGAGAGAGAGAGAGAGAGAGAGAATATTACTTTAATGAGAAATTACAAAACCAGTCATGAAAGTTGCTCTAAATTGTCCAGAAGACGATTACCTTACGACAGATTAAAAAATCTTTACATAAAAAAATATATAATAACTATTTACCTAAATAATTTGGATAATTCATTCCAACTTTGTTCTTGATCCCAAGAATAATCTAACAGTCTTTCTGGGCAGAAAGTAGTGAAAATATAAATTCTATCTATCAGAAATTAATTCGTACTTAAAACAAAAGGTGTTACACTCAGACGGACAAATTATCTAACAAAACACTCTCAAGATGAGGTCTATTCTCAAGAGCCGAAATAAGCTACAGGGAAATGAATCAGAAACATCGAGAATGAATATAATATCTAGAGCTATTAGAGAGGGAAAATTTACCCTTTCGCCAAATATTACCGCCGGACGTCCTGCGTGTCGCAGAAAACGACTAAAATGACGGCTGCTGTCTTGCAGTCTTGACAATTAGCAAAAATCTATGCATACTTCCAATAATTGTGGAAACTGCTGCCACCCGTTGAGATACAACCGCAAGAGAGTTATGGGGTCTTTTGACTGGCCAGACAGTACTACATTGGATCCTTCTCTCTGGTTCCGGTTCCCTTTTCCTTTGCTTGCACATACACCAAATAGTTTTGCCTATTCTTCACAGATTCTTCTCTGTCCTCTTACACCCAACAACACTGAGATTACCAAACAATTTTTCTTCTCCCAAGGGATTAACTACTGCACTTTAATTGCTCTGTGGCTACTTTCCTCTTCTAAGAGAAGGACACTCCAAAATCAAACAATTGTTCTCTAGTCTAGGATAGTGCCATAGCCTCTGTGTCATGGCCTTCCACTGTCTTGGGTTAGAGTTCTCTTGCTTGAGGGTACACTCGGGCACACTATTCTAATTTCTCTTCCTCTTGTTTTGTTAAAGTTTTTATCATTTATATAGGATATATTTATTTTACTGTTGTTGCTGTTCTCAAAATATTAAATTTTTCCTTGTTTCCTTTCCTCACTGAGCTATTTTCCCTGTTGGGCCCCTGGGCTTTTAGCATCCTGCTTTTCCAACTAAGGTTGTAGCTTAGCAAGTAATAATAATAATAATAAAGGTTAGGCCCACCGCCAATAACTGTGGTTTATGAATGCAAGGACATGCGATAGTAAAAACGCTCTGTCTAATTATTGACCATGCAACCAACTACTGAATGTAGGGATAAAAGTGGGAAAGAAGATTAAAGAGGGAAATTAAAACTAATACATCTAGTCTCACCAACCTTATAATAATCACTACCTCCATAGGACACTTACTAGAAAAATACTTGTAAAAGAAAGAGATGCTATAAATAACATTAGAAAATTAAGTGTCACACAAATATATTCGAATATGTAAGATATCCTCTTCAATCTTTTAGTTACCTAAATGATTTGAAAGTGCAAAAAAAAAAAAAAAAAAAAAAAATAAAAAAAAATTGATACTCAATTAATGGAAAAAGTTAAGAACGAGTACAATTAGGTAAAGATAATCGCCAGACCAATGCAACGTTATTGCATAGACTCCATCATGAAATCATTCAATGAAAATTAATTTGGAATTTTGTATTTTCATTAACCTACACTTCCATATTAACCTACATATTCCAGTGCAGACGCTTCGCTTCTGGAACTAAAAATAGTTAACAAAAATTAAACGCAGGAAAGACTTTTCAGAATCCAAAAAGAGAAACGCTTCCGGTACAATGCGAAAATCTCCATTATTTCCTCCATTGAAGTTTAAACTAAAAAATAAATAGAGAATTGCTAAGGTAAAAAGTTATGATATCTCTCCGGTAAAAATCGTGAAATATCTTATCAAAATACCTTTGTTTTATTACATAGTCGAGTTTATAAACAATCTTGCGAAAAAAAAAGGAAAATCGAGAAGGAAAAATTAAACTAAATGCTATTTGAGTACATTTGAAGGTTGGATAAAATTAGCCCATTGTAAAAGAAAAACAACTATAAATTATATTTTCCTCTTTACATAGCAAACAATAAGCAAGCGATGAAAGATTATTGCTACAAAAACATCTAAATATCTGAACGAAATAAAATGCAACATCAAAATCTAAATATATAAACGAAATAAAATGCAACATCAAAATCTAAATATCTAAACGAAATAAAATGCAACATCAAAATCTAAAATCAAAGCCATTTCCTTTTTCTGATTAAACTGGGTCAGGTTCCCATTTCAGAACAGGGAAGTGTAATACAACCTCATGATAATGAGTAACTAATTAATGGTAACATATAATGAGAAGTACTAGTCATAGAATCACTGTAGGGTTATGGTGGCCGATGTGCTAACGTCCCTGACTGTGAGCTAAGGATGGGAGGGGGGTGGTTGGGGGAAACTATAGGTCTATCTGCTGAGTCATCAGCAGCCATTGAGTGGCCCTCGTTGGTCTTAGCATAGGTGGAGAGGGGGCTTGGACGCTGATCATATGCATAAATGGTCAGTCTCTAGAAATCTTATATGAAAGTTTGGCAGCAGTAATGGTAGTATGGTATTAATAGTGAAGTTGATGTGCGTATTATTAGAAGCACTATATAATAATAAATAAAAAATCCTAAGTATTGCAGAAATAATTGAGACAAACTTTATGGTCGAGAATACTAGGACCCTGTTCATCTATTATAGTCCAGCATAGAATGATAGTTTGATAAAGATAAGGATAGCCACAGGAGCAAGTTGCTTCTGGTCACTGGAAAAAAAATCAAGTCCAGAAACCTGGGTAAAAAAAAAAAGAAATTAATAACATATACAACAAAAGTCAGGTGCCTGTCTTAACTTAAGGCTGTGAAACACGGAAGTTAACTATAAAAATGGATTGTGGACTTTTAGTATTTGGAAATGGAGTATTGAAGAGAATAATGGGGATCAGTATATTACAAATATGAGGAGATTTGGTGAAGGAGACACAACCATGAATTGAGACAGGTATCAGAGCTGCCCTTAATAACAAACACAAAAGCACAAAGGCTGCAGTGGGCTGGACATGTGACCCGAATGGAGGACAGCAGGATTGCCATGGGGGTGATGGTTGGAAGACCAGAGGGGAGACGACCCCTGAGGAAACAACGTATGAGGTGGAAAAATACTGTAATGTTAAAATATATGTGGAACACCAGAGACCTGGAGCACTTGACGACTGTCATGATATTGCAAAGACTATGGAAGGGTAGAGGAGTCTTGTAGAGGCGGCTAAGAACCACATTGGGCCACAGCCAGTGGAGTGAGGGACATAGAGTGAGTGTTTGATTCATTAATCATAATTTGAATTGATATAATAACCACTATTCCATACAGTCCACTATGAAGAGTCTCATCCAAAAAAGACCTTATCACCAGCAATAGCTAACGGATAAAGTAGATTATTTCAATAAAATATGATAAAATGAACCAGACATAACAAAGTATACATTTCATGATGAAAATATAAATTTAATGACCCAATAAACAAAACTATCGCATTGTAATATGTTAAACCTCTTTACTTAAGAAAACAATTCCGAATAACTTTAAGATGCTTTCCTTTTCATGGGAATACACGATGTCTTTTTTGACCTTTAAAAATATTTTCAAATGTAAAAACTTGTGTTTTAGCTCATGTCATATTCCAGGAGCCAAGGGGTGTTCGCATGCTAAAAAGGGCCCCTAGGTTACTCACTATTTTCTGAAAGAACATCACCTGGGGCATCATTTTAGCGAGGGTAGACATTCTGAAACCCGCCAGTAATCTTGCTAGTGATGGTTTTGTAGCTATTGAACATACTAAAAATTTTCGCAAAAATTTGGGGTAGGGGAAATTCAAATCTTAATAACTCAGTAAAGAAATAAGCTATTTGCATGAAATATCCATCAAAATGTAGCTTATAGGGTATGCTACAAGATGAAAGTAAGAAATATTAAAATAGGTCAAGGTCAAGGTCACCAGAGCTCAAGCAATGACGTAATTTGACACTTGCCCAAAATCTAGGCCTCTAAAAACTTAAAATTAAACCAGAACCCCGTTGTAAACTAATTTATTCCTTTATTTGTAGATTCTAGTAGAGTACTACATAGGAAAGTTCTTTAAAAATTATATGAAGAAAAAAACAAACTTTAACCCTTTTATTTTCAAGTCAAAATATAAAAAAAAAAAAAATGCCAAAAATGCAATTTTTCAAATTTTGTGCATGTTATGTGAGCTTTTTGAAAGTGTATCAAAAGAGATAAAAACACCCCAAAACTTTAGAAAATACAGGATTAATACCTGAACTTACTCCCTGTGCATTGGGCCATACATGCAGAGGCCTGTGAATCAGTGAGTCAGCACCTTTATAGGGAATCCCCACTTTCTACACTGTACATTTTGCTTGTGTCCATGAAGCCACTCATCAGAGTCCCTAAGTTTCTTTCATGGAAATCATGCATTTCTAGGTGAGTACATATAGATGGCTAGATTAGATTAAAATACATCATGTAGCCTTCCTTGAGTGGGTACTCTCTTACTATTTCATGTAATTTAAAGCCATTGGGCATTTGATGTGAAGAGATGAGATGTTGCATTGCATTTCAAAATCTTAGGTGTACATTATACAAACATATATACATAACATACATGTACATAGATAAATTGCATACACATCAAAAATTAATGTCAGAGGGTTAGTAGTAAGAAAGTTTCCTCTGTTGATTTCAGGCTATTCTGTGCATGTGTGAGATGGCTAGTTTACCAACTAAACACTTGAGGAGATCAACACCATCACCAAGCCCACATCCGCCTGTTGATATAGAAAAATTAATCATTTGCCAAACGGATCAGCCACACCTTAATACCACCAGCAGTGATAACGGCAGAAAACGTATTGCTGAAGCAGCATCTATACGAATGGATGTTGTTTGTGTTAGATTGAAACAGGTCGACAATAGTAAAATTGTTTACCACATAAGTAATAACTGTTAAAAACAATATACTCTGAAGAAGACCCTTGACAGAATTAGGTTAGCAGGCTGTCCAGAGTCCCCTGATCCAGGTACACAGCAGGGCTCATCTCACTCAGATTCTAGGTCTAGGAGATCATCTATTGCTTGTAGAGATCCTGTATGTAAGCCTGATGACGTTGACATTTTCTCACAAAAGTGTGTAATCTGTGGGAATGCCAAACACAACAATGATTACTCAAAATATCGCATCTCAGAAAAAGGGAGGGCTGATGCCTTTCTGAAAGCAGCTTTGCTTCTGCAAGACGAGGTATATATCAAAACTTCAGACTTGCAGGATGCAAATTCAGTATTCGGAGCTGATTTGTATTGCCATAAGACATGTGTTCGGAACTACATACGAAAAGGAGAGAAACTCTCAGGGTCGCAATCAGCTGGTCAGCGGAAGTTGGATATATTTGAGAATGTGTTGAAAGATGTAGAATCTGACTTGAACACTGGGAAATCTTACGACCTGTCATTTGTAGCTGATCGTTGCAACATGTTTCTAATGAAAAGCAACTGAACTACAAGTCTACAAACAGAGATGTGAAAATGTACCTAATCAGTGTGTACAAAAATGAGTTGTCATTTTTTTTTGCCTCCAGGTTCAAGTAGGTTGCCCACAATGTTTTTCAGGGTAGGTGCTAATACACCGCAGGTACAATCAGACAGGTCTGGTGGAAACGATTGTGACATTAACACAGGTGTTTTGAAACGTTGTGGCAGGCTGTAACGACAGTGCATTATGAAACATGACTTTGAACTTGATGACAAATTTTGTGACCGCACTGAATTAGAGGATGCCTACAATGCTATAGTCCTTCCAGATCAGGTTGGACATTTCTTCTCAGGATTGTTTGATGTTGATATTGATTGTGATGATGGAGAAGGCAATGATGCAAATCTGGAAGATTCTGAAATTGACTCAGAAACTGCTAAGCATAATAAGATCTTGTCTGTGTTCCAAGTGATAATTTTCATTTTGAACAATGGTAGAAAACCTACACCCCTTCAAATGCTGAATTCTGAAGCTGTTTACAATGCATGTAGGTCCAAATTATTGGTATCAAGTCTCAATAGGTTTGGGCTGGCGATAAGTTATGATGAAATCCTGCGTTATCATTCTGACATGGCATCATATGTTATTGAATCTAGTCAGGGTGGGGCCCCTCTTCCTAGTAAATTTGATGGCAAAGAGTTTACCATGGGGGCTTTCAATAATTTTGATCATGAGGAAGGCACGTTGTCAGGCATAGGGGGAAGCCAAGATACGGTAATGGTCCTAATGCAGGACAAGCCTGAAACTAGGAATGGTAAGCCCAAAAGGTCAGAGAAGAATGTATCGCACAAGGATCGACAATTTAAAGAAGACCTAAGTTGCCAGATTCTCAGGAAATACTACAAGGTATCAAAGAAACCAACTCTTTCAACTTTGTATGAAGTACCAGAGGAGCATTTCAAGATGGTTGAGGGTGAATATAAGCAGGTTAGGGCAAAGGATGTCGCCTGGGTAGTAGGTAGGATGGACCTGTGTGATGATGAGGTTGGTGAGACCTGTGAAAAGAAGACCATGCCATCCTGGAGTGCCTTTAACTCTTTGGTCACTAATGAGAACCTTCCTGTAAAGATAGTATGGTTTTTACCGGTACCACCCTATGCAGTGACAGAACATGCAACGGTGTATACTGCATTAAAAAAACTTCCAGGAAATTCTTGGGAAACTAGAGTAGACCCACCTCCCGGTGGCATGTGATGAGGGGGTCTATCAGATTGCTCGACAAATTACAATGCAAAACCCACAAGAATTTGTAAACATAGTTTTAGTTTTAGGTTCCTTTCACTTGATAAAGGTGCTCATGGGTGCAATAGGAAAGTTCATAGACGGAAGTGGGGCAGAAACTATCCTGACAGAGTCCAAAGGTTTTGGTCCTACTGTAGTACATTCTGTCCTAGATGGGTCACATTATGTTCGTTCATTTAAAGGATTGACGCTTTTTGCTGAGAGCATTGAGAGGTTACAGTGGGCGAGGTTCTTTCGGTGCAAGGGTACATCAGCTTACATGGATGAACTGGAGATGCTGAAGCTACTAAAAGATGGAGTGTTTAAGAAAGACAGAGAGCAGAGCAAACGTCTTCTTAATAGATTCGTAGATAACTCCTCACGCATGATCAATGACTTCAATGCCTTTCGGTCAGATCAACGGAATAACACTGAGACCTTCGCCTTCTGGGATACATTCGTTGAGATGGTTTCTATCCTTAAGGACCTCGTCAGAGCAGACCGGGAGGGGAACTGGCAGTTACACCTTCAAAGCATCCAGACCGCCCTGCCAATCTTTGCAGGATGTGACTGCACCAACTATTACCGCTGGGCATCAGTCTACTTGGAGGATATGCGGAGACTGCAGAAGGATGCGCCAGACGTGTATGAGAAGTTTGCTGCCGGAAAGTTCAGCATAAAGAGGACTCCCGGAAAGTTCAATGCGATTGGAGCTGACATGTGCCTAGAACAGACCATCAATAGGTCACAGAAGAGTGCCAGTGGAATCATAGGTAGTACCAAGAAGAATAAATTTGTTGCTCAATGGGAGATAATATATCATGAAATGTTGGCAGTGGTCAATATTCAACGGCAGATCAGTGGTGTTTCAGTCTCAAGTACTGAACTTACAGTTGGTCATGAGTTCAATGTCTCGGCTACGTTGAGCTCTGAAATGTTAGCTCGTGATGTAATAGAATACATCAAACAGAATGAAAGCAAAGCAGGCGTATCTGAAGCAGACATTCATGTGGAGCAGCCAAAGTTGCACAACATTCTTACCCAAGAAATTGTGTCCAGTGAAATCTGTGATGACCTACTGAATTTCAGGAAAAAATCCAGCGATCTCTATGACAAGTTCCGCCGTGAACGTTTGGTCAAAATGGAAAAATCACTGTTTGACCCAATCCACAGGAATAACTTGAAGACATTCAAATCAATGAAACCAGAGAAAGGAAAGCAGCAAGATGGAAAACAGGGAAGCAAAAAACTTGCTAAAGCTCAAAAGATATTTGACATTGCTAGAGTGAGAAACTATGATATGAAGGAACTGCTGAGGCATGACTTAATTGAGGAAAGCTACCTGTTTGATGAGAATGGACTTATGTCAAACCAAATAAAAGTGAACTTTGCAAAGGCTTGGAAGATGAGCATTTAGACAAGAAGAAAGACTATCTGCCTCCAGATGAATGGAAAAAAGTAAAAACAGCTAGCATCGTTGATGTGATGTGTTGTTTACGCCAAATGAAGACATCATTTTTGAAGACGTTTGGAGATCTTTGTGCACGGTTCCTACAGATGGCATATGGAGTGAGTAAAGATTCTAATCGTATTGACTTTGTCTTCGATACATACGTGGAAGGCTCCATAAAAGACAGTGAACGTCAGAGAAGACTAAGTTGCGGTCCAATTGATTTGACTGTCATTTGTGAAGAGACACCACTGCCAGTTTCTATGGATGCTTTCTGGGCATCTCCTACAAACAAGTCAAAGCTCCAGGGACTCTTGAGAAACTATGTACTAGCACACCCAAGGCCAATGACAGATATTGTTTTGAGTGGAACTGGATTCTCACTCAATATTGACCCAATATCAGGGCATTTTCAATGGCAGTGACCCAACCCCTGTACCAGTGTTGGACCTGGACATTGAAGAAGCCGATGTGAGAACAATCCCACATGCACTTGATGCTACCAACTGTGGGGCAGAAAGAGTTGTTCTCCTTTCTAATGACACAGATGTTGTAGTTCTTGGATTGCATCACTGGAGTATTATGAAGGCACATGGTTTAAAGGAACTGTGGATAAAGGCTGGCGTTGCAACCACCACAAGATATATTCCCCTCCATACGATGGCAACTAGAATGGGCCCTGAGAAGTGCAAAGTTATTATCCCGCTTCATCAGCTGACTGGATGTGACTCAACAAGTAAATTCGGAACAAAAACAGCGGCTTTGAAGGCCAAGCCTGAGAAATTTCTCCAGAACTTTGCCAGGTATCCATATGATACAGATTTCACCTTAGTGGAAAAATTTCTGGTGCAGGTGTATCCATTGATAGCTCCAGGTGACTGTCAAACAATGGACCACCTCAGATACCATGTATTCCACCACAGTTCCAAAACAATCCTAGACCTTCCACCAACCAGCAGATTGATCAGAGGCCATATCCAAAGGGCTGTCTATGGGTCATACATGCAGACACACTGTTTGGATAATCCACATCTTGATCCCATAGATTTTAGTTTCTTTGAGCAGGATGGCCTATTGCGTCCAGTGCGGGATCAAATTTTGATGCCACCTGACTTTCCTATGCCATGCACATGCACTTCATGTGCAACGAAACGTTGTTCCTGCGGGAAGCGTGGCATCAGGTGCTGCCCTTACTGTCAATGCCAAGCTTCAGGCAAGGGGTGCAAGAATGTAGGATAGATCATCATACAGAATAGATTTGATCACATTGAATGGTGGTTTGGATGTCAGCTCCACTTTCATAAAAGAATTTTCCTGGGTTGCGAAACGTCAGTGTTTGCAATGAGGATGTTTTTAATAGTTTGGTTTTACCCCTAAGGGTTCTGCATGATAACCATGTGTCATCGGCAACTAATTTCCTTTGATTATTTGAACGATTCATCATATCAAATTGTTTAGTTTAAAAATGGCATTTTGCCGATTTTCAAATATTTTCGTCTTGGGCCTGAGAGTGTTAAAACCCAGGTTTTAGACATTATGATAGGTTTCTTACTATTTAATCGCGTGATTTTTAAAGATTTGGGGCTGCTTTAATCTCTTTTGATATGCTTTCAAACAGCCAACATAACTAGCATAAAAATTTGAAAAATCGCATTTTTGCCATTTTTTTTTTTTTTTTTTTTTAATATTTTGACTTGAAAATAAAAGGGTTAAAGAGTGTTTTTTTTTTTTCTTCAAATAATTTTTGAAAACTTTCCTATGTAGTACTCTACTAGAATCTAAAAATAAAAGAATAAATTAGTTTACAACTGGGTTCTGGTTTAATTTTAAGTTTTTAGAGGCCTAGATTTTGAGCAAGTGTCAAATTACGTCACTGCTTGAGCTCTGGTGACCTTGACCTTGACCTATTTTAATATTTCTTACTTTCATCTTGTAGCATACCCTATAAGCTACATTTTGATGGGTATTTCATGTAAATAGCTTATTTCCTTTGCTGAATTTTTAGGATTTGAATTTCCCCTACTCCAAATTTTTGCGGAAATTTTTAGTATGGTCAATAGCTACAAAACCATCCCTAGCAAGATTACTGCCGGGTTTCAGAATGTCTACCCTCGCTAAAATGATGCCCAAGGGGATGTTCTTTCAGAAAATAGTGAGTAACCTAGGGGCCCTTTTTAGCATGCGAACACCCCTTGGCTCCAGGAGTATCTCCACTTTCTTCAAGGAGTTATAAGGAAAATAAAATGTTATTGTATTAAACCTGAAAATAATATATCAAATACGTCTTATTCATATATAATTATACTGTACCAACTGTAAATATCTATCTATTTATCTATGTGTATATATATATATCTATATATATATATATATATATATATATATATATATATATATATATATATATATATATATATATATATATATATATATATATATATATATATATATACTGTATATATACTGTATATATATATATATATATATATATATATATATATATATATATATATATATATATATATATATATATATATATATATGTGTGTGTGTGTATATATATATACTGTATATATATATATGTGTGTATATATACATACTGTATATATGTGTATACATATATATATATATATATATATATATATATATATATATATATATATATATATATATATACTGTATATATACTGTATATATATATATATATATATATATGTGTGTGTGTGTATATATATATACTGTATATATATATGTGTGTATATATACATACTGTATATATGTGTATACATATATATATATATATATATATATATATATATATATATATATATATATATATATATATATATACTGTATATTTATATATATATAAATATATATATATATATATATATATATATATATATATATATATATATATATATATATATATATATATATATGTATACATATATAGTGCGAACGAGAGAGAGAGAGAGAGAGAGAGAGAGAGAGAGAGAGAGAGAGAGAGAGAGAGAGATTGCACTATAAGGAATAATTCTGAAAACGAAGATTGATAGCTTCCAAGGAAAAATACACTTGTTCTGTCAAAATCACCATTAATATTTATTGAATATAGGGAAGACATCTTAATTCCACCGACGAAAGGTAAAAAACCACGTAACCTTGAAATCAATTAAAAGAGATGTTTCCCAAATTTACCATTTACGATTATTCAAGAAACTTTAATCATTTGATCGGGTTTTTAATGATTAATTCACTTTTCTTTGATATTCAATTCCTTTTTCCTTTACATTTTTCTTATAGATTTGTCTATTTTCATCATTTTCTATCGTTTCCTAAAGTGCAGAGGCCGGATAAGACCTGCAGCATAATGCATTTCTGTAGACCATAGCTCGAAGAAAACAAGAAAAGGGTAAACGAAGGAAATTGAGAAGTGATCCTAATAAGAAGTTATAGACCCCCCCCCCCCCCTAGTAATAACAATATTTTGAAAACCTGGAAAAACGGATCGGAAAGAGATTTCCCAAATTTAAAAGGAAAATATTCAATACAATTTACTTTTTCTCTCATTCAGACATGCAACTATCGTATTCAGTATAGCTCCTCAGGGGTCGTAAAAAATACCTACGCTTGGCGGTGCAAAAGATTCGAAAAAAAAAAAATATTGCTCCGTTAGCAAAGCTAGTGGAGTTCCTCAACATTCTTAAATCTACGAATCCTGCATCAAGAAGTCCTAGATTTAACCATCGAGTCTTTCGTAAAGATGCAATATTAATCAATGAGAGAGAGAGAGAGAGAGAGAGAGAGAGAGAGAGAGAGAGAGAGAGAGAGAGAGAGAGAGAGAGAGAGAGAGAGAGAGAGAATCTTGCAACTTTTAGGTTCTCCAATTTGCTCCTTGCTTGCACAATCGTAATGAAGATAGTTTCTACACTGACACTACTTAACTATACCTCACTTGATAGTTTACTGAGGAATAGAAAGAGCAGTTGTAATAAATTCGAAATTAATTTTACAGATCTGAGATAGCGAATACGCAACCAGTTTTTTTTTTTATTTATTTTTTTTTTTTTAATAACAATTAGGATTAATGCATCAATTAAATTACTCTGTTCGATGTCTTCCCTCTACTTAGAGTTCTTGAAGTAGAAGGATAACTTTTATTTTGCTATCCTCAGCTCGTCTATTTTACAGAAAAAGGCGATAGTTAACTACAAATGCCTAACAACGTCTTAGACTTATTAATGACCGACGGACTTCGACATATTACAAAAAGGCTTCCACATAAGTACAAAGGTATTTATGAATAGAAAGTACCAAAAAGCTTCACCATACTAAGCACATACTATCTCCGAAATCTCAGATTCTAAAGGACGGTAGTCATCGATTCCACTAATATTCAAATGAAATCATTCGTTAAAAAGTAACCCTGTATTCCTGGCGTCCAGTACGATTGATTGTTTTGCCAATTTTATAATCTTCTTACAAGACTTTCATCCTCTTATGCAATACGGAAATGTTGCTTACTCAAATCAATCTTTTTTTTGTCCTGGGGCAATACTCACAATTGAATCCGGTAGAGAATAATTGTAGTTGAAAAACATGATTCCAAAAGCTGTTTGGTGAAGAGCAAAGGTTTCAACGTTCTCATAATTTTACACCATTTTCAAATATTGTCTAATAAACAAAGGATCTTTAGTTGGAGCCACATTTTGGTGGACTTAAAAATTTAACACTTGAAATTTTTATGTGAAATATGATATTTTCAATTTAAAATAAATTTTTGAATATACTTACCCGGTGAATATATATATAGCTTACGTCTCCGACGGTCGACAGATTCCAAAAACTCGCGAGCGATCGCCATGAAGGTTGCTGCTTGTGCCCACCAGAGCCGACTATCGGCCAGATACCGCATATACTTCTCAACCAATTCAGTTCTTCTCAGTCCGTAGGGTCTCTATCGGGGAGGAAGGGAGGGCCTTTAATTATATATATTCACCGGGTAAGTATATTCAAAAATTTATTTTAAATTGAAAATATCATTTTTAAATATTAAACTTAGCCGGTGAATATATATATAGCTGATTCACACCCATGGTGGTGGGTAGAGACCAGCATTAAAACAATAAAGGCGTATATGCTCAAGAGTTTTTGACAAATATTCAAAAAACAAACTTAAGTATAGGTACCTGATAAGGAAGCTGACTCTGATGATTACTCTGCTTTATTAGTCAGTCCGCTATCCTCACGAAGCCGAGCGATCCTCTCAGGATGCTGAAAGACCCCCAGGAGCTGTTATAATCAGGGTGAAACCCCTACAACAGGACCTCATCAATACCCTTAATCTGGGCGCTCTCAAGAAACAATATTTTGACCACCCGCCAAATCAAAAGATTGCGAAAGACTTCTTAGTCTCCCGTACAACCCAAAACAAGATTAAAAATTTCAAGAGAAGATTAAAAGGATATTGGGATTAAGGGAATGTAGTGGTAGAACCTTCACCCACTACTGCACTCGCCGCTACGAATGGCCCCAACGTGTAGCGGTCCTCATAAAGAGTCTGGACATCTTTCAAGTAATATGAAGAGAACACAGACTTGTTTCTCCAAAAGGTCACGTCCATAATACTTCTAAGGGATCTATTTTGTTTAAACTCTACTCAAGTTGCTACCGCTCTAACTTCATGAGCCTTAACTTTAAGCAAATTACGATCCTTCTCACTTAAATGAGAGTGTGCCTCTCTAATCAATAGTCTAATAAAATAAGACAACGCATTCTTCGACATGGGCAAAGAAGGCTTTTTAACGGAGCACCATAAAGCCTCTGAAAAACCTCGCAGCGGTTTAGTTCTAGATAAATAAAATTTAAGAGCTCTAACGGGGCACAGCACTCTTTCAACTTCATTCCAAACAATCTCAGATAGACTGGGAAGTTCAAATGATTTAGGCCATGGACGAGATGGAAGTTCATTTTTCGCCAAGAAACCAAGCTGAAGAGAACATACTGCTTTATTAGCGGAGAAGCCGATATTCTTGCTAAAAGCAAGTATCTCATTAACCCTTTTTGCCGAAGCCAAGCTCACCAAGAAAAGTGTCTTGAGGGTAAGATCCTTCAGGGAGGCTGAATTTAACGGTTCAAACCTGTCTGACATAAGGAACTGCAGGACCACGTCCAAGTTCCAAACAGGTGTAGAAATATGACGCTCCTTGGAAGTCTCGAAAGACTTAGGAAGGTCTTGAAGATCTTTGTTTTTAGATAGATCCAAATTTCTATGCCTGAAAACAGAAGCTAACATGCTTCTGTAGCCTTTAATGGTAGATGCAGAAAGGGAGCGACCATTTCTCAGATAAAGCAGAAAATCTGCAATCTGTGCTACAGAGGTACTGGAAGAGGAAATAGAGGAGGACTTGCACCAGTCTCTAAATACCTCCCATTTAGATTGATAAATCCTGATGGTAGAGGATCTTCTAGCCCTCGCAATGGCTCTAGCTGCCTCCTTCGAAAACCCTCCAGCTCTAGAGTGTCTTTCGATAGTCTGAAGGCAGTTAGACGAAGCGCGAGGAGGCTTTGATGATATCTCTTTAAGTGAGGCTGACGCAGGAGATCCATCCGCAACGGTAGACTTCTTGGAACGTCTACTAGCCATAGAAGTACCTCTGTGAACCACTCTCTCGCGGGCCAGAGGGGAGCAACCAACGTCAACCTGGTCCCTTCGTGAGAGGCGAACTTCTGAAGCACCTTGTTTAGGACCTTGAACGGTGGAAAGGCATAGATGTCTAGGTGAGACCAGTTCAGAAGGAACGCGTCTATGTGGGCCGCCTCTGGATCTGTAACAGGAGAGCAATAAGTCGGGAGCCTCTTTGTCAAAGAGGTCGCAAAGAGATCGATGGTGGGTCGACCCCAAATCATCCATAGTCTTTCGCACACATCCTTGTGCAGCGTCCACTCCGTAAGAATCACCTGTCCTCTTCGGCTGAGACAGTCCGCTAAGAAATTCAACTCCCCTTGGACGAATCTCGTCTTCCTTTTCGATCTTTTGACCAAGCGAGAAGGTCCCTTGCGATGACAAAAAGGGGGTGGGAGTGAGTGCCTCCTTGCTTCGAGATGTATGCCAAGGCCGTGGTATTGTCTGCATTTACCTCAACTACCTTGTTTCGAACCAGACTCTCGAAACTCTTTAATGCTAGATGGACTGCTAAAAGCTCTTTGCAGTTTATGTGAAGACTCCTCTGGTCTGTGGACCAAAGACCTGAGCACTCCAGATTGTCCAGTGTCGCTCCCCAACCCAAATCCGATGCGTCTGAAAACAACACATGGTTTGGGTTCTTGATTGCAAGAGAAAGACCTTCCCGAAGTCTTATGTTGCTGTCCCACCAAGCTAGACAAGTCTTGACTGAATCGGAGATTGGAATCGAGATCATCTCTAAAACCTTCTCCTTGTTCCAATGGTGGTTTAGGTGAAACTGGAGAGGGCGCAGGTTGAGTCTCCCTAGAGGGATGAACTATTCCAGCGACGAAAGAGTCCCTAGGAAACTCATCCAAACTCTCACAGAGCAACTGCTTTTCTCTTGCAAGAGACGGACTTTAAGCAAAGCCTGCTCCATCCTGGTGGAAGACGGAAAAGCCCAAAAAACTCGACTCTGTATCTCCATCCCCAAATAAAGAATGGTCTGGGATGGAGTCAGTTGCAACTTCTCCATGTTCACAAGGAGACCTAACTCTTTGGCCAGGTCCAAAGTCCATTTGAGGTCCTCCAGATAGCGATGAAGGGACGACGCCCTGAGTAACCAGTCGTCCAAATAAAGGGAGGCTCTGATCCCCGACAAATGTAAGAACTTCGCTACATTCCGCATGAGCCTTGTAAAAACAAGAGGAGCAGGGCTGAGGCCGAAGCACAGTGCTCAGAATTGATACACCACCTTCCTGTACACAAACCTCAGATAATGTTGAGAGTTTGGGTGTATCGGAATGTGGAAGTACGCATCCTGCAGGTCGAGAGAGACCATCCAGTCGTCCTCTCTGACCGCTGCTAAAACGGATTTGGTAGTCTCCATCGTGAATTTTGTTTTTACAACAAACACGTTGAGAGCACTTACATCCAGCACTGGCCTCCAACCTCCAGTGTTCTTCGGAACCAGGAAGAGACGGTTGTAAAAACCTGGGGATTGAAGGTCCGAGACTTTCACCACCGCCCCCTTCTCCAACAACAGAAAAACTTGAAGATGCAACGCCTGTCCCTTTGTCTCCTCTAGATACCTAGGAGAGAGGTCTATCGGAACTTTCACTAGCGGAGATCTATGTACAAAAAGAAATTTTGTAACCCTCCTTCAGCAACAAAAGACACTCCCGGTCTGCATCCCTCTTCTCCCAGGCCTGCTAGAAGTTGGTCAATCTGGCCCCTACCGCTATCTGAGGACGTGGGCAGTCAGACTCTGCCACGTGAGGATTTGGATCCTCTCTTCTTACCTCGCTTGCTATCGGGACGAGAGCTTCCCCTACTGGGGGCTCTGCCACGAAAAGGCGGGATAAATCTCGTCGCTGGCATGTCAAACTTGGGTCTGCTGACATGAGAAGGCAAAACCTTACGAGCAGTCTTAGCCACTAAATCGTGCATGTCCTTCTGAACAAGAGATGCCGCGATATCTCTAATAAGATGTTGAGGGAATAAAGTAGAAGATAAGGGAGCAAAAAGAAGTTCTGACTTCTGACAGGGAGTAACCCCTGCAGAAAGAATAGAACACAGAGTTTCTCTCTTCTTAAGAACTCCTGCTGTCAAGGTAGCTGCCAGTTCATTAGAGCCATCCCTTATTGCCTTGTCCATGCAAGACATTATCTGAATAGAGACATCATTGTCCGATGAAGAGACCTTCTTACTTAAGGCTCCCAGGGACCAATCCAAAAAATTAAAAACCTCGAAGGCACGGAAAATTCCTCTAAGGAGATGATCCAGATCTGTGGAGGACCAGCAAACCTTCGAGCGTCTCATGGCTAGACGACGAGGAGAGTCTACAAGGCTTGAGAAGTCTCCCTGGGCAGAGGCAGGCACTCCCAAGCCGAAAACTTCTCCCGTGTCATACCAGACGCTCGCACGAGAAGCCAATTTGAAAGGGGGAAAGGCAAAAGAAGACTTTCCTAAACCTCTCCTGGTTACTAACCAGTCTCCCAACAAACGCAAAGCTCTCTTAGAAGAGCGAGAGAGAACCAACTTCGTAAACGACAGAGTTGATGAAGTCATGCCTAAAGTAAATTCAGACGGCGGCGAACGTGGAGCCGCAGTAACAAAATGATCGGGAAAAACATCCCTAAAGATAAGCATAATCTTTTTAAAGTCAAGGGATTGCTGGACAACCCTAGGCTCCTCCCCATCTGAATGGATCCCCAAAGGCACATCAGCTGGAAGGGGATCATCAACTTCCTCATCCGAAGGAACATCATTCGACAAAGGTAAAGTCTTGCGACACGGGGAAAACACAGCATGCCGAGGTGGCAAAGCTTGACAGGCCACATCAATATGCAAAGGAGCCGCAGCAAAAGTCGAGGAGACGACGTCACGTCGAGACTACAAAGACTGAAGGTATTGAGGTTGAGAGTCAACACGAGACTGCGGAGACTGGCGGTCGACATCACGTCGGGACAACGGAGTCGGCCGATGAACGTCACGTCGGGACTGCGGCGACTGCAGCTCAAAGTCACGCTGTGACTGCGGAAACTGAAGTTCAACATCCCGTGACTGACGTGACTGACGAGGAACACGGTCAGAATCACGTTTAACAGCACCGCTGACATTAGCGATAACGTCAGAACGACGAGACAAATCTCGCTTAGGAGGTTGAAGACCTGAATCACGCTTGCCGGACTGACGAACCGCAAGCAAAGGTTCCTTACGAACCTGGACAAGATCGTAAACTTCCATTAAGGATGAAAGTTTTAACTGCATGTCTTGTAAGACACTCAACTTAGGGTCAACAAGACTTGAAATGGACCGTGACTTCGGCAACGTCTGCGCATGCAAGTCATCGTACCGAACGGGACCCTCGAGCTCAAAGTCACGTTTGCGCTTAACAGGCGAACAATCATCCGATGACTGAATACGTTCGGAGCTGTCCCAATGACTACAGCTAGGATGCTGGACCTGTCCTGAAGGGACCGACTTGCGTTTCAGAGTTCTTGAAACCTTACGCCAAGGTTTCTTATGAGACGAATCATCGGAAGACAAGGAGAACTTCGTTTCTCCCGTCTTATGGTAAGGACGTGCTTGAAGAGCAACGTCTGATACCTTTGAGGGAACGTCTGTACGTTGGTTTACACCTCTCACTCCCTTAAGTCCTACGACATTCCTTCTCCCTGGGGCAGGGGAGCTTGAAAGAGGTCTCGGACTAGGCAAGTGACAAGCACGAACAGACGAACCCTCCGGCAAAACACTAAACACATTAGATGCACTTTCCACTTTACCATTTTGACCCTTTAAAATTTTAACGTCGGACATAAGCTGATTTCTGTCCGAGGCCAACAATTCGACCTTCTCACCCAACGCTTGAATGGCCAATAACATATCACGTATAGAAGGTTCATTAGTGCCAATAGGGGGTTCTGAAACTACCACTACAGGAGAAGGATTAGGTTCAGGGGCATGAGAAGAGGAAAAATCTAGAGATCTAGAAGAGCTTCTTCTCACCCTATCTCTTTCGAGTTTCCGAGTATATTTCTCATACTCCAACCACTCGAATTCAGATAAAACAATACATTCCTCACATCGATCCCCTAATTGACAAGATTTACCTCGCTAATTAACACAAATAGTATGAGGATCGATGGAAGCTTTAGGAAGACGTTTATTACAGTCTTTCGCATATTTACGATAGACAGGAAAATTTCAAAGAAAATCCAAAAGAAAGCCAAGTTCAGCAACAATAGTCAAAAAAGGGTTTCAAGAGTTGTATCGAAGATAACCAACACAGCGAAAGCAATAAAACCATGAACAAGTACTTCACCAATCGGTAAAAACTTGAGGTTAAGCGCGGGCGGAACCAATGCTGTCACTTCCACCGACAGAGAAGAAATGAATTGGTTGAGAAGTATATGCAGTATCTGGCCGATAGTCGGCGCTGGTGGGCACACCCAGCAACCTTCATGAGGATCGCTCGTGAGTTTTTGGAATCTGTCGACCGTCGGAGACGTAAGCTATATATAAATTCACCGGCTAAGTTTAATATTTATAAATATTGTTGTTATTCATAAAAGCGCATACTATGGGACATAACATAAAGACACTAATATCATGAAAACCTTCAATAAATATGACAACTATACGGGGAAAGAAATAAGGAATACCCAACAGTAGATCAAAACTAAAAATCAATAAGATCAACAACAGATGGAGTAAATGCTAAATAAATATATCAACCATTTTAATGAAGGCAACCTCACGAGTCTGGTTCTTCAAGATACAAACGGATCCTCTCTTGATCTTTGGACATTCAACTTCTGTTAAAACCAAAAAAATAGTTGTTTAGGTAGTTATAATTTTTAAACTTACACTTTTGCGAGGTCTAACAAGTTTAAATATTATATTTTCACCGAAAGATGACAATTACAGTTCACAATCTTATAGTTCAAGATAATTACGATACTTTGGAGGCCTAGTAGAATCAGGTTTAAAAATAGGCTTGTATATAAACATATATTTCAACAAAAAGGTTTTTTTTTCGGCTGTTTATCCAAACTTTGAATAGTTTTTTCGTGATGGCGGCTGCTTATATTTTTTTCCGATGGAGTGAAAAATAGATAACTGGATTATCATATTTACAGTAAGTCACATACACTTTCTATAACAATTAAACAGTTTACAAGAAAAATCAAGTACACTGAGAAGAAAAAATTAAGAAAGACAAGAGAAAACTACAATTTCTCTCGTGTACTTTTCCTGTTTTTTTTTCTTTCAAGAGATATAAAGTATTGACTTTTTACAAAAGCTTAAAACCATATAACACCGATACTTCCTTTATACAGAGCGCTCTATGAAAAAACCAGGCTGAATGGAAGGAATGAAAATAGTAAAAGTGAAAAATAAATAAAGAGAGAGAGAGAGAGAGAGAGAGAGAGAGAGAGAGAGAGAGAGAGAGAGAGAGAGAGAGAGAGAGAGAGAGAGAGAGAGAGAGAGAGAGAATACATTTATATCAGAAATAATAATTCGCTATGCAATTTTTTGACATTTACCATTGATGCTCTAGATGTAAAATTCTTTCAATTGCGAAAGAAGTTAAAGGGAAGAATCTAATACTTTGGTTATTATATATCTGTGTCTTAGTTTGGCTTGGAACTAAAATGACATAAGTGAACATATATTTGCAAGAATATTTAAGCTTCAGTTACACTTTACATATTCCACTAAACCAAGAAATAACCGAATACCAAAAATTGATGGCATTAAACTCCCAAATTTTATTCTTCATAGCCAAGATGACTATTTCCCCCATTACACCATTTTCAAAGGTGTTTCTCGAGAGGAATAAGAGAGGAATATTTCACATGTTCGCAGAGGAAGGCCTCTTCGAAATAGGCCTACGGAGTGGTCTGCCAATGGTGCAAGATTCTACCATTAAGGATGTCAATGCCTTGAGTGAAGAACCTAGTACAGGGATGAACATGGTAAATAGAAGGCTATACATGCCCTCGGGGTGTGTTTACGCTATTCAGGATAAGTCTAGATATGCTATTAATAATACAACGGTTACTAATGCATATTTTTACTATTACTACTGGTGCTTCAAAATCGCAAATAAATATGCAATCTTTTTTTTTTAACTGTACATATTTACGTTGGTAAATTATAATCTTATGCAATTATTACTTTCTTCAATTGTGTAATATATATATATATATATATATATATATATATATATATATATATATATATATATATATATATATATATATATATATATATATATATATATATATATATATATATATATTATATATATATATATATATATATATATATATATATATATATATATATATATATATATATATATATAGCCTGAAATCACATATAAAAATCAGGCTATGTATCACTTTACTGAGATCGGTGTTCTTGTAAGGACATGAGTCATGCTATAACAAAGAAACAATCCCCAACAGAATTAGTAAATTTGAGAAAAAGCCCTCGGAAGAATATTGGGAATTAAATGACAGGACAGGATTAGAAATGAAACTATTAGAGATTACTCGAGAGTCATATGTGGATGAGATCATGGTGAGGAGTAGATGGAGATGGTTTGGCCATGTTCTTCGCACTTCCTAAGAGATATTAGTTCACCAAACATTTAACTGAGCTCCACAACGTACTAAAAGAGTCGGAAGCCCCAGACCTACATGGCTTGGGAGTATGAAGCATGAAGTTCGAGATGATAAATTGAGAAGTATTGAATTAAAAGTTCAAGACAGAGACGACTGGCGAAATCTAATCGAGGCTCTTTGCGTCAATAGACGTAGGAGATGACGATTATGATGGAATATACAGCATTTATAAATATATATATATATATATATATATATATATATATATATATATATATATATATATATATATATATATATATATAAATATATATATATATATATATATATATATATATAAATATATATATATATATATATATATATATATATATATATATATATATATATATATATATATATATATATATATATATAGAAGGAATTATGTAGTTGTCATGGGTGACTTAAATGCTAGAGAGGGCGCTGGAGAGGTAGAAGGTGTCATTGGGAACTATGGCGTACCAGGTGAAAATGAGAGTGGTGAGAGACTGGTAGATATGTGTGTTGAGCAAGAGATGGTGATAAGGTGATAAGTAATAGCTTTTTTAAAAAGAAAGATAAAAATAAGTATACATGGGTAAGAGTGGCAAATGGAAGAGTAGTAGAAAGGGCATTAATGGATTATGTGTTGATAACTAAAAGAATGTTTGGAAGATTGAAAGACGTGCACATGTTTAGGGGTATGGCTAACGGTATGTCTGATCATTTTTTGGTGGAAGGAAAATTAGTTGTAGCAAAAGAATGGGGAATAGAGTAGGTGGATGTAAAAGGGAGGTAGTGAGGGTTGAAGAGCTAATAAAACCGGGGGTAAAAAGTAAATATCAGGAAAGGTTGAAAATGATATATGACGAAGTGAAAGTAAGAGAAACAGGCAATCTAGAGGAGGAGTGGAAGTTAGTAAAAGAAAATTTTGTTGGGATTGCAAGTGATGTGTGTGGAAAAAAGGTTGTTGGAGGCAGCATGAGGAAGGGCAGTGAATGGTGGAATGAAGGAGTGAAGGTAAAAGAGGACGAGAAAAAGAGGGCTTTTGAAGAATGGCTGCAGAGTAATAGTATAGAGAAGTATGAAAAATATAAAGAGAAAAATGTGGAAGTAAAGCGCAAGGTACGAGAGGCAAAGAGGGCAGCTGACCTGAGGTGGGCTCAGGGATTGGGTCATTCATATGAAGAGAATAAGAAGTTTTGGAAAGAAGTGAAGAGAGTAAGGAAGGCTGGCTCAAGAATTGAAGAGACAGTGAAAGATGGAAATGAAAGGTTGTTAAAAGGAGAGGAGGCAAGGAAAAGATGGGCGGAATATTTTGAAAGTTTACTGAATGTTGAGGATAAAAGGGAGACAGATATAATTGCTGTTGCACGTGTTGAGGTGCCAGTGATGGGAGATGAGAATGAGAGAGAGATTACAATAGATGAAGTGAGGAGAGCACTAGATGAAACGAGAGTAGGAAAAGCATCTGGTATGGATGGTGTGAGAGCTGAGATGTTGAAGGAGGGGGGTGTGACTGTATTTGAATGGTTAGTGAGATTATTTAATATGTGTTTTGTGTTGTCAATGGTACCAGTAGATTGAGTTTGTGCATGTATTGTACCACTATATAAGGGTAAGGGAGATGTGCATGAGTGTTGTAATTCAAGAGGTATTAGTTTGTTGAGCGTAGTTGGAAAAGTGTATGGTAGAGTAATGATTAATAGGATCAAGGATAAAACAGAGAATGCAATCTTAGAAATACAGGGTGGTTTTAGAAGAGGTAGGGGTTCTATGAATCAGATTTTTACAGTTAGGCAGATATGCGAGAAATATTTAGCAAAAGGTAAGGAGGTGTATGTTGCGTTTATGGATCTGGAGAAAGCGTATGATAGAGTTGATAGGGAAGCAATGTGTAATGTGATGAGGTTATATGGAATTGGTGGAAGGTTGTTGCAAGCAGTGAAAAGTTTCTACAAATGTAGTAAAGCATGTGTTAGGATAGGAAATGAAGTGAGTGATTGGTTTCCGGTGAGAGTGGGGCTGAGACAGGGATGTGTGATGTCGCCGTGGTTGTTTAACTTGTATGTTGATGGAGTAGTGAGAGAGGTGAATGCTCGAGTGCTTGGACGAGGATTAAACTGGTAGACGAGAATGACCATGAATGGGAGGTAAATCAGTTGTTGTTTGCGGATGATACTGTACTGGTTGCAGACACAGAAGAGAAGCTTGGACGATTAGTGACAGAATTTGGAAGTGTGTGTGAGAGAAGGAAGTTGAGAGTTAATGTGGGTAAGAGTAAGGTTATGAGATGTACGAGAAGGGAAGGTGGTGCAAGGTTGAATGTCATGTTGAATGGAAAGTTACTTGAGGAGGTGGATCAGTTTAAGTACTTGGGGTCTGTTGTTGCAGCAAATGGTGGTGGAAGCAGATGTACGTCAGAGAGTGAATGAAGGTTGCAAAGTGTTGGGGGCAGTTAAGGGAGTAGTAAAAAATAGAGGGTTGGGTATGAATGTAAAGAGAGTTCTATATAAGAAAGTGATTGTACCAACTGTGATGTATGGATCGGAGTTGTGGGGAATGAAAGTGATGGAGAGACAGAAATTGAATGTGTTTGAGATGAAGTGTCTAAGGAGTATGGCTGATGTATCTCGAGTAGACAGGGTTAGGAACGAAGTGGTCAGGGTGAGAACGGGTGTAAGAAATGAGTTAGCAGCTAGAGTGGATATGAATGTGTTGAGGTGGTTTGGCCATGTTGAGAGAATGGAAAATGGCTGTCTGCTAAAGAAGGTGATGAATGCAAGAGTTGATGGGAGAAGTACGAGAGGAAGGCCAAGGTTTGGGTGGATGGATGGAGTGAAGGAAGCTCTGGGTGATAGGAGGATAGATGTGAGCAAGGCAAGAGAGTGTGCTAGAAATAGGAATGAATGGCGAGCGATTGTGACGCAGTTCCAGTTGTTGTTTGTCATGGGATAAGGTTGAGATACTGTATGTGCTTCTCTTGTAAATTCCAGATAATTTATGGGAAGTTTTGAGGACACAGTTCCGGTAGGCCCTGCTGCTGCCTCCGATGCTTTAGATGACCGCGGAGGTAGCAGCAGTAGGGGATTCAGCATTATGAAGCTTCATCTGTGGTGGATAATGTGGGAGGGTGGGCTGTGACACCCTAGCAGTACCAGCTGAACTCAGCTGAGTCCCTTGTCAGGCTGGGAGGAACGTAGAGAGTAGAGGTTCCCTTTTTGTTTTTGTTTCTTTGTTGATGTCGGCTACCCCCCAGAATTGGGGGAAGTGCCTTGGTATATGTGTATATGTATATATATACATATATATATATATATATATATATATATATATATATATATATATATATATATATATATATATATATATATATATTTATATATATATATATATATATATATATATATATATATATATATATATATATATATATATATATGACATTTGGGGAAGGAACTTTACATAGAAAACCGAAGTCAATCCCGTTGCTAGATTGGAACTGTGAACTTCATCGAAGAGGGGAACATGTGTTTCGGTTATGAAATTCTGTGATACCTTGTGAAAAATCTATCACGTACTTTGAAATTAATATTAAAATTTTTTTATTTCAAAGTATGTTAAAGATTTTATATATCAAGATAAGTTAATTAATTTTGAAAATTCTAATATTTTTGTTTTCATGATTATATAATTTTGAATATGTAATTCCATCATTCAGCCAATGTAGTCCCACCAAACAACAACGTACAAAAGATGGAAGCGTCGTCAGCAGCAAATACTAAATGGAGAAACGTAAATACAATTTTCTTATTCTGAAACATGACTGAAGCCCCATATTTCGAGAGAAATTTTCTCAATCTTTGGATGCAAATAAGAGATTATATATATATATATATATATATATATATATATATATATATATATATATATATATATATATATATATATATATATATATATATTTCAAATAAGCCATATATAATAATACATTAAAGTTTGGATTTTCTTAACGACCTCAGGATCAGAGCCCCAGGCGAAATCACTAAAAGACTATAGTATCTGACCGGCCGGGTTTCTAACATTGGTCCATGACAATACCACTCGAAACCCAGCCGGTCAGATACTATAGTCTTTGAGTGATTTCGCCTGGGGCTTTGATCCCGAGGTTGTTAAGAAAATCCAGACTTTAATGTATTAATATATATGGCTTATTTGAAATATAAAAAACACGTTTAAATGTGCAAAATTTATCACAAACACACACACATATATATATATATACATATATATATATATTATATATATATTATATATACATATATATATATATACATATATATATATATATATATATATATATATATATATATATATATATATATATATATATATATTAGTGGCGTCTACAAATCGACGCCAGCACCTCTCCGGACAAACTGAGCTCCAAGTAGTTTTCAGGTTAACACGAAAAGTATATTTACTCTTTTCCATATAATACTTGGTTCGGCATGTTTTTTTGAATCACTTTTTTATGTGATTCTTCGTCAGAGCTTCAAAGCAGTGAGACCCCAGATTGGCAAAAGGAAATGCAGCACTCGAAAGGGAATCAAATCCTAGACTAATGCAGCTTGCAAATCTAGATTTTCAGAGTGAGCGAGCAAGACTCACAATTTAGTATGTTTTTAAGATATAAAGTTCTTTAAGAGCCGACGACAATCCCGTTGCAAAATTGGAATCGTGGACTTCGTCCGGGAGGGGGAAAACTTGTGAAATCGATAATGAAGTTTTGTGAAGCCTTGTGAAAAAATTTGTATATCATAACTGATTGCATGATTTTCCATTTCAAGATATCATAAACTTTATTTATCAACTAATTCTAGAGTATCCAAATATTTTTAAATTTAAAATTTTCGGCACTAAAGCTTTTATAATGAAGAATAATTCCATGGTTCAACGAATGTAGTCATGACGAAGAATCACGTGATTCGGAACGCGTGTCGACACCAAAAAAATTGTGAATACAGTTTTCGTGTAATCCTTAAAACTAACTGGAGACCAGTTTGTCTGGAGAGATGTTGTCTTCGATTTTAGCCTCCACCAACACATTTAAAAATTGTAAGCGTTAACTAACGTGCCCAATTACCATATATATACTTATACATACATACATACATACATACATACATACATATATATGTATATATATATATATATATATATATATATATATATATATATATATATATATATATATATATATGTATGTATATCATAAAACCACCTAGTTTCTCATACGAAAAAAAAATAAAGAAATGTGCAAAAAATTATATATCATATATATGTGTCTACGTATATTAACAAATAAGTCATATTTCAGTCGCATAGTAAAAGAACCAAAATACTAAAACATGATTTAAAAAAAAATAGATGGACATTCTGATTACTTTACTGAGAATTAAAGTTTCTTCAGAAGGGAAATGAAAACGTCGCCCTTGTCAAGTTTCCTAGTTACATATTACTAAGACCTCGGTTATGAAAACTAAGAAGGAAGAAATAAAAATACCTCCATCAGGCTCCTGAGGAGTTAATTATGTTCACATAACCTTAAATAAAGAAAACTCTTAAACACGGAATATTTCAATATATATTTTTTTTTTTAAACAAGACACTCATATGAATATACTGATTAAATTTGGACCTCAGGTGCCTCTTATACTAGGATCTAAAACTTCAATAACGGTAACTTAACTGTCTGATTGAATAAAATAGCAAATATTATCGTAAATGTATTAACGATAGGAGTAAACGAAAAGGTCACAAAAGGAAATAATATCTATTGACGCTATTTGAGATTTTAGCTTTGCTGTAACCTACCTACAGACCTCAACCCAACCATGTGAATATCTTAGAATTGTCCTCACAAACATACATATACCAAGGCACTTCCCCCAGTTTTGGGGGGTAGCCGACAAATAAAAAAAAAAGGGGGGGGGACCTCTCTTCTCTACGTTCCTCCCAGCCTGACAAGGAACTCAACCGAGTTCAGCTGGTAATGCTAGGGTGCCACAGTCCACCCTCCCCCGTTATCCACCACAGATGAAGCTTCATAACGCTGTATCCCCTACTGCTGCTACCTCCGCGGTCATCTAAGGCACCGGAGGAAGCAGCAGGGCTTACCAGAAAACTGCGTCCTCACAATTTCCCATAAATTATCTGGAATTTACAAGAGAAGCACATATTTGAACCTTATCCCATGACAAACAACTACTTTGAAAACAATCAAATTAGATGCGGATGAATGAGGATGTGAAATGGAACGTAATATTTGGTTATTTCCCTAATTGCAAGACAATATTTTATCGATCAATGGGTCCTGGCTCATAACATCCCAATTCAGAAAATAACTATTAAGTCTTTTTATGCATTAGATTAATAGGAGCGTTTTGGGCCTAAGAGATATAGCTTTAGCTTGTAAACAATAACAGGCGTATGTTAAATATGTTATGAATATGTGATTCAAAATACACATCCAGTGGCATACCTGACTATTAAACAGAGTAATATCTCCTATAATTCTTGAAATGAAAGCTAATGGTCAGCATTAATTTTCTTTCTCCTGCTTTAACTCGAGTTTGAAATCATTTACGAGTCATTCAATATATCCTTTTCAATAAAACATTTGGTAAAAAGGGGGTACCATTTTTCACTGTCCAGATCTTATAATCTAGTTAGTCTCTAGAAGGGCATTCGTATAACATCATAACATGATCAAAATAAGTTTTATTTCAAAATCCATAGATTTCTATCACTTCACATAGTCAAATATATTTTTTCCTTGCTCGGGTATTTCATCAACATACCACAATTTGGACATATGCAGAACGACATATTCAGAAAGGCATAGCATGAAACTCGGTTATAAGCTTTTCCCGTTTTTCTTATTGTGCTTTCGTTACAGTAGCAAGATAGTAACGCTTGAAAAGCTCTATTACAGTAGCCAATCCCACCAGAAAAAAAACTTTCCTGTTTGTAAAACATCACGTGATTCCATTAAACCCCTGAACGACATTTACCTTTCATTCTACTAATAGGATAACGGCTTGAAGGGAGGTATGAGGAGAAGGAACGGTGGTAAGGGAAAGGGGGGGGGGGGACGGAATGTAGGTGGCACCGTCACACAACTCTATGAACTCCTTTGGAAATTGAATTGGGTGCAGGGATTGGTGCAAAAATGCTCTAACCCCTATTAATAGAAATTGCCATGAAACCTTAACAGTAACAGCTAACGTTCCATTTCTCTCTTTAGGAATTAGGATTTTGAATTTTTATTTATACCAAGTTTTTTTCCAAGGAAAAGTTCAATTAGGGCGGAAATGTGATATCGAGGTCCGTTTTCACATCTTTCTAGAACCCGATATATTAGGAAAAGAGGATATCTTGGAGAGAGAGAGAGAGAGAGAGAGAGAGAGAGAGAGAGAGAGAGAGAGA
>NC_090762.1:44564652-44602152 GCF_036898095.1 Palaemon carinicauda | reverse complement strand
GTGCAGGAAAGAGCGAGTGATAAGGACAAAAAAGCAAAACTGTTACAGTGTACCAACGTGTGTGAAAAACATGGGGTACATGGGTTTCCCCCCACCCTAAAAATGACATACATGTGAAATAGGGTACCCTACTCTAGAGAGGTGTACTGTAGGCTGGTCATCGGGCTGGAAATATGCAGATATGCAGATAAAATTTGGCAGGGACGACCAATGGGTCAGCATACACCATTTCAGCTGCCGAGACATCCAGGGCTCTTCAGGAGTAGCTCTTAGTCCCCAAGATGACCCAGAGAACCTGGATAAACCAGTTAGATTCCTTGCAGTGGGACATCAAAGCTGCTTTGAGAGTTCAGAGAAAACCATTCCGTTGGCAGCGGGGTTGTACGCGGTTGTCTGTTTTCTGATAGTTAAAGATCGATATCTTTGGTTTGACGGAGAGACTTTAGAGCAAAAGAGGGAAAAAAGACATAGAAAGAAAGTGGAACTGATTAAAAACTGAAAGTACAGGGGAAGAAAACAAAACTGCAATGTGCCAGTATAATGACCTGATAAGACGGAAAAAAGCAAATACTATAAGAGAAAGACCCACGAAACAGCAACAGACATAAATATGACAAATTCAGAGATAATTTCCAATTTTCCATAGCTACTACAAACTTGGAGTTATTTATGTGGATATAATTTTGGCAGAGCTGGAAGGTAGTGATTAGACTAAAAATGCGAGGTGGTAACCCTACCTAACCACTGTAGTGGGTAGGTACAGGATGGCTGAGGGTTACCTAGCCACCTATATATACTCGCACTTTGGTGAACTACATCACTTTTTTTATTGCAGGCAGGACTTATCCAGGGACAGGTGAAGGTGGTACAATTTATATAAATAACTCCAGGTTTGTATTAGTTAGGGATAAATTTCAATCTATCTCCGAATTTGCTATTTGATCCCACACTAACAGACATAACGTTATTTATGTGGATGACTCGCCGGATGGTAAGTTCGACTAGTGGCTTAGTCATTGACCCGGATTTGCCTAGTACAGTATTAGACTGTAATTGAGGGAAACCTAGGCATCTTGCTTATCACTACAAAGCGAGAATGATAGCGGCCTGAGCAACACAAGTATTTGTGAGAGGTAGCACATGAACGTCTAGGTGAAAAATGTTCCGAGTTTAAATAGGAATCTTACACAGATAAATAGATGTTTCCCAATACCTACCTCACAGGATGCATTGGGAAAGTGTACATGTATATTAATTTTAAAAACTATACTAGGTTACACAATGTAAGTGGTTATTACCTGCAGGGGTAGATGCCAGCTTATATAGGAACCCATGGAGGGGAAGATGAAGTAAGGAAAAGGCCTGACATACTTTCATTCATCCCAGATTCAACCATCTGTTACTTGTCCATCAAAGAGCCTGAGGTATTATGTAAACCACCTGTTGTGCAGCCAAGTATCGAGTCTCTTGTGGGTCACGCCTTGGAGATAGTGGACGGTGAAAGTGATCTGATGCTTCCACACACCCACTTATAATACCTGCAACACGGAGTAATTTTGTTTGAATGCTTGGGACGTACTGATGCCCCTGACATTATGAGCTCTATGTTTTCGAGCTGAAGGAGGGTTAGGATTCGAAGCATTGTCTACGAATCTACAAATCCAAGCTGAAATAGTGTTTTTAGTAATCCTCCTCTTAATCCTACCTGAACTAACAAATAATGATGTTATTCGGGGCCGAGTTGCTGCAGGCCGTTCAAGATAATATCTCAAACTCCTCACAGTGCTTAGTAACAACTGATCTGATTCAGTGACTAAAGAACGTAGGCTCTTAATCTGAAAGGGCCTGAACTTAGGGTTCAGTAACCTGGGATTTTGAGTCTTTGCAATGAACTCAGGGACGAAACAGTGTCACCTACCCCCATCCTCTTGAATGGACGATGTTGTATGAGAGACCAAGAAGTTCACCACCTCTCTTTGCTGAGGCTAAAGCGAGTAGGAACGGCATCTTCAAAGAGAGATTACGATCTGTTGCATGGCGTAATCATTCGTCAGGAGGTTCTTTTAAGGATCTCAAAATGTGAACCACGTTCCAAGGAGGTCTTATCTCCGACTGGTGGTAAGTGATCTCAAAGCTCAGTATAAGTAAGGAAAGCTTCAATGAAGACGAAAGGTCTAATCCTTTCAGTCTAAAGGTGAGGCTTAAGGCTGAGTAATAGCCTTTCACCGCCGTGACCGAAAAGAATTTTTTATCCCGAAAGTATATAAAAAAACTTCGCTATTACTGGAATCGTGGTATCAAGTGAAGAGACATTCCCTCCTCGACAGCAACCACAAAAATCGCACGCCAGTACCTGCATCATGTAAAAAGAAAAGATTAGTGACAGGGAGGACACCTCGAAAAGCAATGGCCTACTTATAGGTTTTTTGGGCACTGAACATCGTTTGCACCTTTCTTCACAGCAGCCCCAAATCCAGAGTGGTATTAGCATAACTGTGGCTGATGGGTGTCAGTAAGTGGTTGTGAAGTCATTGATTGGGGCGTGAGTGGGTGGTGAGTGGCAGTGACGCAGTTTCAGCACATCACAGTATGCACGTCTGTGTCTAATTGCCTTCACATCAGGTTCAGTCGATGTTGAATAGTTGTATTCTTCGATAGGAGTAGATGTGTTGATGGAAGTCTTGAAGGTGGTGAAGTGGCTGTCCATAAGGGCTAAGGGCAACGACTTTGGTCTTTAGGTCCTTCATGGGCAAAATGTCGACAACGGGTATGGCAGCGTGTAAACGTTTGGGTAAGCATTGTACCTAAAGGGCACAAATTAGGTTCACCTCCCGAGCAGAGTTGTCTGCAGTAGGATGCAACGATACTGGTCATTTCCCTGAGGGTGAGTGAAGCCTTTTGATCCCTAATGGTTGCTTAAAGAGTTGAAAAAGCTTGGCTATAAGGGTGGCTGGCGGTCACGAGAGCTGCTCCAGGAGGTATGTTTTGAAGCCATCGTACATTATTGAGGTGACCACTAGTTCTCAAAGTCTATCAGAGATTTCCAGGAGTGTTCCAGCAGATCGCTGCAAGAACATATTCTGCTTTGGTGCTTGAGTGAGTTACGACCTTGATGCAAAATGACTTCAGGATGATGGAACCAGGCCACCATTTCACCGGTGAAGGTGGCATGTGTCGAAGAGTCGGGTTCAGTGGGCGGCATTGTAACAGTAAGACACAGCCGTAAAGAGGAAGGCAGAAGAGAACTGGTTCTTCCTCCGGTGGTCACCAACGGGCAAGTGGGCCATTAGGTTATAAACAAGAGGCGAGGTGAATACAACAAAATTTTATTAAACAGACGATGAGTTTATATACCAAGACTTGCAAGTAAGAACATCACAAAAACATTCTAACAAAATAAAACATGAACTAGCATGCTTACATAGGTTGGTCTATTATCACTGCAGGGAAGAGCAAGTAATAAGACAAAAAAGCAAAACCGTTACTGTGCACGAGTGCGTATGAAACACGTGCAGTACAGTAAATTAGTCATTTAGTAATCCTTGATCACAAAATTTAAATCAGAACATCTGTAACTCATCCAGAGATTAATCGTGCATAATCATCATGTAGTCTTGTCTCAGGACATAATTAACCATATTCACCATTTCTTAATCTATTCCCTTAACCTTATTTGTACTATATTACATTAAGCTTCCCATTATCGCGTAACATAGTACGCAAACAATATTCAGCATTTCATTATTCTGCATCCCAACGCGCTCTTACCATCATTTAATATTGTTTATACAACAGTGATCATATTTACTAATCCTTAATCTTTTTCTACACCATTAATCACTCAGAATGTATCAAAAGACCTGAATAATATTCATCCTCTGTTATTGCGTACCAGCAATATTAATAATGCTTATATAATAATAATGCATCCAACGACATTAACTAAATACACCATACGTAATCTTTTTTCACAGCATGGATCCATCTAAAATTTGCCTAAGAGTGTAACTAACACGAAGACATTAATCACACTTCCCAATATTTAATCCTCAACCGCACGCCGTAAGACATGTGCCCCAGGCCTTCCACCTTTTTACTTAATTAGGAAATTCAGAAACTGCCAGGAGGGGGAAGGAGGAAAGTTTCTCTTCCCTTCCTCCGGATACTCCTCGACGTCGTCATCAGTGGCGATGCATGAGAAATGAATTGGGAGGAATGACGCTCGTCCCGTCAAGAGCAGTAATAATTAATGGTAGAAAGGGAGTTCAAGAGGTCTTCGCAAGAGAGCTCATCATTGCCCTTCGTCTCCTCTGGAGTTAATTAATGATCGGTATTAATAAGTCGTTTCAATTACTTATGGTTTCGTCATGTTTGGCGTTATTCGATTTCAGATTGGCGCTTACAAATTCGTATTAATATGGGTGGTTATCAACTTGATGTCAGTCCTCAGAGGATTTACACGAAATCAATAATTACTGGAAGAAAATAAGGACAATATCTTCTGTCAATATAATAAAAATGTTGAAATGAAAAAGTAATCTTTTAATAGCCATTAGTATTACGGTTTTCTCTAAAAGGAGCAAAAAAATTGTCATTATAGTTTGAAATTAACAATTATTTTCCCTTATAAGCACAGGATAAACAAAAAGAATGAATTTTCTCGTTTTGATCCCTGACATCATAAATTCATAGATTAAGATTATCATGGAATATAAAAAAATAATAAGATATGCCCATGTTATAAAACAATACATAATATCATACTCTATTTTTTATAATGAGGCGCATTTACACAGACCCGCAGCGGTGCCCTTTCAGCTCGGAATAGTTTCCTGCTCTCTGATTGGTTAGAATTATTTTGTCCAACCAATAAGCGATCAGGAAACTTTTCCAAGGTAAAAGGGGACCCCTGCGAGTCGGTGCAAATCTGCCTCACTAAAAAGAATTGACTATAGTAAAACACAGTATATCGGATCTACACATAGATATTTGAATAGAACTAATTGAATCTGCACAGATTATAAAATAGAATTAATTACACTATTGTGCGTTAGATATCATACTAGGCAATTAGAATAAAATTACATTTATCAAAAGAAAACTAAATAAATACCGAGATATTTTGCTTCTCATTTTCCGACGACTATTTCTAAAAGCGGTGGAAACCAGGCAAGTCACAACCAAACCATTGAGAAGACTGCAAAGCTCAAATGTCATCATACATAAATACAATGCTACTATCAATCCTTTTCCCCAAGAGATTTTTTTTTAACATGGCTTTGGGAGCCCGGCGGGGTAGGTTGCATGAAGGTTTTATTGCCAAAATCGGTTTAACTTGAGTTTATCCATATTACGAATAAGGATTAATTTCAAACTTCTTTCACATATCTTTGTTACTTGTATACATTTTCTAACTAACCTACTAAAAAAAAGTCAGAGTCAACCTAAGTCATACATACAGTGTGTCCCAAAATAATGTATACACTCTTTGGATTGTTACAACTTGTTCAATTTATTGACATTAACGTGGAAAACAGATTCACAGGAGACAAACAATGCACATTTAAAGATTCTGAGAGTTTTTCTCTGTGAACTCTCAGAATCTTTAAATGTGCATTGTTTGTCTCCTGTGAATATGTTTTCCACGTTAATAAATTGAACAAGTTGTAACAATCCAAAGAGTGTATACATTATTTTGGGACACCCTGTTTACGTATAAGTTCTGTCTATAAAAAAAGGAGGACGTACATGATTATGGCAGTTGCAACGCCAAATAATCTTTTACCAGTAAATAAATCTCTCAAAATGAGAAACGTTGACTGGTAATAACATCAAACGTCAATGAAAAGTTTATATTAAAAAAAAAAAAAAAAGTAAAATTAATGTGTAAACCGGAACATAAACTTATCGAAAGTTGACGAGACGATTTCGCATTAAAGACGATTGGGTTTCTGTCGATATGGTCTCTAAACTATCACTTAATTTGACAGGCACTTTGAAGCAGCCTCTCATATTTTATAAAACGTTACTAATTATACAGCCAATTCTCAAGAATGGAATACAGAATTTATCCCGCAGAGTATTAAAATTTCCTAAATAATTATGCCTAAGATTATGCTCTTTAGCTAATTGCATTATTTCACTAAATCACCGGCACATTGTCAAAATTCTCACACACTTATGCAACTAAATTATCAAAGCTTACGTTATACTTATATATGAAAATTTAATATATTTAACAATTACAAATAATTCTTACAAGAAATCCTTATGGATTTATTATAAAGGATGAGCAATTCAGACGAAAAAAGTCTATCAATAAAAAAATTGTAAAAAAGATTTTATTTTCTTGTTTATTGCAAAATGGATGCTGATCTTCCCAGTTCATAATTCATTCGCCTCCGCTAATATGTCGGTTACATTTCACTCCAAAGACCTCATCAATCATTCTCGCTTTTATCTTCTTATACATAAATAAAGTTAAATCTCTCTCACTACCCACTCTGTTTCGCTTGCTCCTCTAACGCCTTCTCAAACATCGACGCAACGTACAACATTTATCTGCAGAGTCCTTGTTCTTTTTATTCCCTCGTTCTCATTGCAGTTTCGAGTCTTACTTCCGGATACTTTGTACTTGAATTGTATTCTAATATCGTCCTCTTCAATTAATTTTAAAGATTTTCGCATATCGTAATAATACTCCTCTCAAACTCCCCCCCCCCCTCCCCCCACCTTCTTTGTTATTCTTTAATAAAAATTCTCCTCCTACTCCTCCTCTCCCTCTACTACACTCCACATCTTTCCCTCTGCTACACCCCACATCCTGAAGTCCCCTTCACCCCAACTCTGCCTCATTCCTTGCCAGCCCATTGCCAGCTCTTATCTTAATGAAGAATCCGGCGTGTACCCAGGTCGTCTCGCTAAACAAGATCATTACTGCCACTTGCTATCGCTCAGCAAGCCCCGTTATGCCCCCACTCTTCACTACCTTTCTCATTCTATGCAGATTCACGGAGGAATTTTGCATATGATCAATTCTGGACATGAGTGCGGCTCCTTGGAAAAGGAAAAATATGTATGGTCACCGTGGAAAATTGCGGTGTATGATCCTTTTTCTCCTTTAAAGGGGGAAATCTTTCCTCAACAAGTTATATATTTTTTTCAGGGTTGTGTGATTATACTAATGAACAGAAGATTAAAGGAAGGAAAACAGCTGCCTGTGTTTTTACTTTATGTTCATGCTGATACAAAGGAGAAAATTGTGTGATTAAAAGAGGGGGAAAAATAGAGTTGTTTCTTAAGCAACTTAATGGATTTTTTCGGCAAGTTCTTCTGATCATACAGTGATAATTTATATGGTCGTGCATATATCAGTACAAAGACGATTCCTTTGCCAACGACTGTGTGTCTTTTTTTTCCCGAGGGTATTATGGTTATGCTAATTAAAACAAAAAATAATAAACTAAGAGGCATAATAGTCTATTCTTGAAACTTTTTTTTTTGGGGGGGGGGCCGGTGTACCGGTTTCAAATTACCCCCTCAAAATCTTACCCCCCGGTAGTTTGAAACCGGATTCAGACTACCGGGGGGTAACTTGAAACCGGTTTCATGCTACCCCGGGGGTAATTTGAGACCGGTTTTAAGCTACCCCCTGGTTTCAAACTACCCCCCCCCCTCGTTTTTGCGCAGGATCTCATCATTTATGAATATTACTAAATTGCTTTTGATCAGGGTCAACACAATCATTAGGTTATATGTAATGTGCTGTTTCACCTATTGGTATCGTTTATTAATATCCAGCCTTTATCCGTTTTATGTTTATATCTTAGCTAATAGATGTCGGAAATTCCGTTACCAGTCATAGGCGCATAATTTTCCGAGACAGGGAGGCGAGGCGGAATTTGATTTTAACGGTTATTTTTTCCATCATTTGAAATATTTCATAATTATATTGCAACCAAATATTATATAAGGTATAATCAAAATATTGATCATAAGTATATATGTATACACATATCATATATATATATATATATATATATATATATATATATATATATATATATATATATATATATATATATATTGTATATGTGCTTGTATATATGTGTGTATATATTATATATATAATTATATATATAATTATATATATGTGTATATATATGTA
The DNA here is from genome assembly GCF_036898095.1 of Palaemon carinicauda. Classification (NCBI taxonomy): domain Eukaryota; kingdom Metazoa; phylum Arthropoda; class Malacostraca; order Decapoda; family Palaemonidae; genus Palaemon; species Palaemon carinicauda. The sequence continues at coordinate 44,593,985 of NC_090762.1, read as the reverse complement.
TATATATATTTGTATGTATGTTGTAAATACTATATCATTCATGATATCTGAAAATAATTGACACTTTTAATAGAGCAAGATTGTAAGCAATTATAACAGTTTTAATAAAACAAGATACAGTACATGCTGTTTGCTTCTACTGTACTTACATTGGTTGTTTGTATACGAAAACACCTGGACTACGGTAAAGTCGTTACACTTTAAAGCCCTCTATGGATTGCATTGAACACAGCTTGTGTTAATCTCACAACTGTTGTTACTGATTTTAGCCTATTCAAACCATCTTCCAGAGTAGTAAGTCATGGATTCGTGTATGGATTCTTTTTTTCTCTGTTGTTGATCTCGAAATGGAAAATTATTGAAAAACTGAGTGATAAAATGTTCAAGAGTTTTACCTGAAATGTATTATATAAAAAAAAAAGACCTCGCAACATAGTCACCTGTACATTTCCATGCGGTTTATACAAGACTTCTGCCCCTTTGTCATAGCTCCATTCTTTCTTATTACTCAGTTCATCAAATGACAAAACAGCAATATCTAATAATCGAGACTTCATACCATCTTTAAAGTCATCTGGTTTAAATTGAATCGAGCTAATAGTCGCTTACACAACGTTAATTCTGTCTGCACGACAACATGCATGTTGGTAATTTATATTTGAGCTTTTATATTTCACGTGCATTGCATCCAAATACTACGAAATTACTATGCATTATCACTGACAGAATATATGAATAAACAAAAAGATATATGGACACAAGGAGTTCTATTGCATCTATGGGTATAGTCAAACCATTTTAAGAGCAAACTCGGAGCCCAATAGCGGCATTGCCAGTTCTCTTGGGTCATTTTCAAAGCACACCTGGCTTGACCGCTTTAATCTATGGGCGAGCCAAGAAAAGGAGAAAAGGTCAGCTAATAAGTCATTCACCCGGATTTGAACAGTCTAAGAATATAATCTTTTAATTTGATACTCTCTCCAAATTGTTTCCTTCGCTCTTTTTGTTGCAACCACGCGGTGACAAGTTGAAACTCTTATATATAACAAAGAACAAAATTGTTATAAAAACGATTATCATACTATATATATATATATATATATATATATATATATATATATATATATATATATATATATATATATGTGTGTGTGTGTGTGTGTGTGTGTGTGTGTGCTTTGTATAAATAATAAAATAATCAACACCATTTATTCTGAGTGATTTTTGTGTCAATTTCTCCAGGCATATTGCCGTCCGAAGCTCATGCACCTAAAGCACATGAATGGAATCTATTGGAGATAAAAAAGAAAAAAAAAAGGAGAAAAAAAAATCTCGATAATCACGCGCACACTGAAATAAAATGAAGTTTTACCTCGTCGTTATCACTAAACCTTAAATGACAATCTGTAACTTCAAATATTGTGTATTAATGAATTATATGACACGTTAGGTCTTAAATACGAAAATATCAACAATCACACGAACACTGAAATAAAATAAAATTTTACCTCGCCTTTATCACAAAACCTTAAATTACAGTCTGTGACTTTAACGTGTCATATAATTCACTAATACACAATATTTGGTCTTAAATACAAAATTAAACTACTTTTGCTACTGCTGCGAAGCCAGCAATAAATGTATGATACATATTTGCGATGTCACATGAATTATTTATCATTCTGATGAGGGGGTAACTTGAAAACAGAAGGGGTAACTTGAAACCGGTTTCAAACTACCCCCCCAGGTAATCTGAAACCGGTTTCAAGTTACCGGGGGGTAGTTTGAAACTGGGGGTTACTTGAAACCTTTACACCGGGGTTATCAGATAACACGGACTCAGGGGGTTTATCTCAATCAGTAATATGTAGTGTTTTCTTTTAGGTCATGTGTAAAAGATGGATAGATTTATGGAATCAAGGCCATATAACCAAGCATTATACATTATCACCTTAAGAAGGGGTAATGCCAAAAAGCGTGACCCATTAGATTTACACCAAATATCAATGGTGTACGTTTGATAGCCAGCCCTATGAATGTTCTAGGGGTTTCAATACTGAAGGCTACTGGCAATATTTGGTGGTCACTTAAGCAAGCACTGACCATATTCACTTCTGCTTAATAACTAAACTTGGCTTAGAGCTTTTGCTCAGAGAGTTTATTCTTCAAATGAAAAGGAACACAATTTAACCATAAAAGAAACCCTTTCTGGTATAACCCAGGAACATAAGTGGTGGGCTACCGTTAAATCGGCAGCCTTTCGTAGAGATGTAACAGTTCCTCTTTTACTTAAACCAGATGGCTCTGCCACTCACTGATGTGTTTTACAGTAAGCAGGGTAATGAGAAAATTGATCTTCCTCATGCCTGTTTTCCTGAGGCTAAACTAACTAGTTTAGCTTTTCGATCTGGTGAAATTGAAGCTCTCTTGATGGACCTTGATGCTTATGGAGAAGTAAACACTGGTGGCATTTTCCCTTTGTTATCTGTTAATTTGCAGAAGTTAGCAACAAGAAGAGTTTTTAGCAATTGATGGAGAATTGGTAATGTTATTCTACTGAGTAAATGTGCTTGAGGTAGCTCAAGTCCAATTGATTAGCCCCCAATTTCCATAAATTACATATTATCTAAAGTTTTTGAGCGTGTTTTGGCAAAACGTCTTAATAGGTTAACTGAAGGTATTTATCTGTTACTTAGTTTGCAATTTGGTTTTCGTAAAGGCCTTGAAGTATGTGATGCCCTTCTTACAATTTCCAATACTGTACAGAAATCCATTAATTTTGGTCAGGACGATCGTAAGACTGGCCTTGATTTTAGTGCTGCCTTTGATCGTGTTAATCGTGAGGCCCTTGTTTTCAAACTCAAAACAGTTGGGGGTGGGTGGGTCGTTTCTTTGCATCATTATTGAATTCTTAAGTCATAGATCGCAAAGAGTTGTTGCTGATGGGCACCAGAGCAGGCATAGGAATGTGATATCTGGTGTTCCTCAGGGTAGTGTTTTTGCCAATTACTTTTCAAACTATATAAGCATGACATGGTGTTTGGTCTAGAAAACAAGCTTGTTGCATATGCAGATAATGCTATTCTCTTTGCATCAATTCCATCTCCTGAAAGTAAATCTGGGGTTGCTGAATTCCCTAATAGAAATCTAGCTAAAATTAGTGCATGGTGCAAATTATAGGGCATGAAGTTGAATCCTAACAAAACTCAAAGTATGATCGTAAGTAGGTCAAGGTCAGCATTGATATTTCTTTAAGTCTGTAAAACTCTCCTAAAATTTTAGTTGTGATTCTCGACATCAAATTTACTCTTGAGAAACACAGGAGGTTTGTGTCTTCTTCAAATGCACCAAAAATTGGATTATTGAGAATCTTTTTTAAGATTTTCGGTAATCAATCTATTCTGAGGAAGTGCTTTAATGCTTTCATTCAGCTGGTGATTCTCATCTTAATATGTTGGACAGGAACTTACTGTCTCTTGAATTTCTTATTCATGATCTAGATATAAATCTCCGTTACCGTCGTTTAATTAGTTCGTGATGCATGTTGCACAAGAATTTTCCTATTTCTGACAACCTTGACATTCAGATCTTCCTAGAAAAATCCATCCTATTCGTAATACTAGGCATGCAGTTAATTCTAATAGTGAGGCCATCTCCATCATAAGGCTCAATACTACACAGTATTCAAGAAGTCTTATTCCAGCTGTGAACAGAGCAAGTTGTGGAATGATCATCCTAATCGAGTAGCTGAATCGGTAGAACTTCAAAATTTCAAACTAGCAGCAAATGTTTTCATGTTGAACAAGCTAGCATAGGTCTTTTTTTTATAGTATATGTACGAAAAATTTGTTTTAAAGTTACTACTGTTTCAAGATGTTCTATTTTAATTGTTTATTTTTCCTCATATCGTTTATTTATCTCCTTATTTCCTTTCCTCACAGGGATATTTTTCCCTGTTGGAGCCCTTGGGCTTATAGCATATTACTTTTCCAACTAGAGTTGTAGCTTAGCTAGCATTAATAATAATAATAATAATAATAATAATAATAATAATAATAATAATAATAATAATAAAAGGGGCGTAGCAAATGGGTTACTGTCTTGTCACTGTCTTACATAATCAGATTTAAGTCTTCCTCTTTAACTGATCAATTGTTCCGATTCAAACCTGAAAAATTATTTTTTATAAAATTTACTTTAATCTATAACTCGTTCCATTTGTGAAAAATCAATGGTAGATTTTAACATTGGAAAAGAAAACATTTTTGGTTTATTCATTGCATGCATATCCTGACTTGATACCCATAACAGACAAAGATTTCTCAAATTAATCATTGATGTGGATACCTTTTCACATATTTCATAAGTTTCACTACTATTCCAAGGTTTTAGGTGAAATCCTTATTTTCAAAGATCCAACGATACTAGAAGTTTGATAAAATATAAATATGTAGAAAAAAAAAAAAAAAAAACAATTACAAAGGTTTTAAACTATTGTACGTAAAGCAATTGTGACATCCATTTACTAATTCCGATTTCCATTCTGTACAATACAGAATTATGGTCGGATGCTCTATATACACAAACTTGAAACAACAATTATTAAAAAAAGGGCTTTACATTATAATAATAATAATAATAAAAAAGTTATTATTATTATCTAAACCCGAACATGAAACTACCCTTTTCTTGCTGTCTATCGTGGTTATAAGTGAAACTTTATTCACGACGTCTCTAGATCCATGATGTGTTATTGAAATAAGCTAAATAACAAAAGAAGTCGCAGTATTCACGTAAATTTTGAGAGCTTCATAAACAATGCTGAGACACCTGTCAATCACTCTTTGGGGTATTTTTCTAAAAATATAAACCGATAGAAATCCATTTTCTTCAAAAAAATATCATAATATAGATTACAGATTTAATCAATATCAATAAAAACAGTATCTAATGTATTTTGTCAATATCGAGATCTATTAATCATTGGTGAGGATAACCTAATTTTCCGTCACGACTAAAAGCAATGCAACTCTTACAGCTTTTATTAGCACACAGAGACATTTCACTGTTTTGATAATCAGCAATTAACTTCAAGGGCAGGAGATGGAAGAGGGTAGAAATGCCCTTCTATCACACAAGCCCTTTTATTACAATAATCCCAGTTATAACTTTTGTATATAAAAGATGTCAGAATTTTCTTGGGATGAGCTCCAATATATTGATCAAAGGCCGCTCATTCATAGCAGAGGCAGGGGACAGTGACATAGCCTTAGCAAGCAGGACAATTCGCTAGAGACTGAACATACATACATATGATCAGCGCCAGGCTAGGGCCAGGGAGGACCAGGCAATGGATGCTGATGACTCAGCATGTAGACCTACAGGCTTTCCCAAACCCTCCATCCTTAGGTAACATGGATGGCGAGGATGCAGACACTAAAGGAACTAACGAGTTGGGGTGGGACCTGAACCCCAGTCTGGCAATCACCAAGCAGAGACGTCACCAACAGCCCACAAACACCCTTAGTCCTTAAACATGACCAAATATAAACAATTTATGTGCATCTGACGATAATCAGTAAGTTGAAAGACATTTTAAACATGCATTAGTGATGCTGGAATAAATATCTTATCTTTCTTGTTACCAAATAGCTATTTCATACGAGCATTAATTGTGAATTACATAAATGGTTAAACACTTACAATAAATCCCCTTACTTTAATTTAACCTTACGTAACCGTTATCATAACTTCCATATTGATGTAATGTACAGAATTTTTTCAAATGATATATCATCGCAGATTTAAATTACTACACGTTCGAAAAATGTAGGACATTAAACTAGAAAAAAAAAAGATAATCCTAAGATTTCTTAAACAAAGATTTTATAAGAGAAGATGAACTTCTAACTTGATGCCATTAAAAGTTTTCTGAATCTATTACATAAACGTCAGGGTATTCCTCGAAGAAAATTGAACGCTTACGAAAAGATGAGAAGGAAGTTGAAAAAAAAAAAAAAAAAAAACCTTCAACTTGTAAAACTTAACAGTCGAAGAGAAACGACCTTCTGAATTTCTAAGTAGTAGTAATGTATCTTTTTAAGCCTAACATAAAATTATTCAGGTCTCTCTCTCTCTCTCTCTCTCTCTCTCTCTCTCTCTCTCTCTCTCTCTCTCTCTCTCTCTCTCTCTCTCTCTCTCTCAAACATATGCAGTTCATATATTGTAAACTATGCCATATTCACACAAATGATAACCAAAATGTCGTAATGTTGAAATGCCATTTCTAATTCTGCTGCTTTAACCGAGAACAGTTTCTTGCTATGTTTTATTTAAAGGTGTAATGTTTAAATCTCGGAGATGACCCAGTTAGTCACACTATTCCTTTTTCTCTTCTTGCAAGGGTAACTAAGCAGAAAACAGATGGCCACAATAGACCTTTCTTTCATAAGAATCTTCTCAGGTTAAATAATCTCTTTGTCTTTTCGTAGGAAAAATCAACGAAAATCAGATGATCAAATTAATCCTTTTTTTTCACAGGAATCTGCTCATTTCACATAGTCTATTTTGGTTTCTGTACCGGGAAATGAGCAGAAATCACCTGGTCAAACTATAGTTAGGTTTTCACAAGACTCTCCTCATTAAAAAAAAAAAATACTTAAACATCTTCTAGAGGGTAACAGCAGAAACCAGATAGTTAGATTAATCTAAATTTCTCGAGAAATGCTTCGCTTTGGCATTTTCTAGTTTTAGGCTCGCACCGCAGATTAGGAATCAGGAGGAAATATCGATTCTGTTTTACCGAGAATCTATTTTGATTCCAAGACTTCTAGCCGTACTCATAATGCCTAACAGTAAGAATAAGAGAATCGCAAAAGTCATTTTATTACGAGAACCACAAAATTTGGCCATTTGTGTAGTTAAAGGTTATATAATTGTGAATTTTGCTTACTCAGTTACAACTACAATTAACAAAATCTACCAAAGCTTAAATAAGTCTGCTTAAACTGATTACTGAACCTAATTGGAAGAGACAGAAGCAAAAACATAACCTCCTTCCAACTTCGTTGGCGAAGGCAAAAAAGAAAAATGCATTAAAGAGCACAAAACAGCAATTTTCACTTGGTAATATGTAGAATTATGTAATGTGATGACTTGCTTTTCAATCCGACATGCTCGAATAAAAGGCAAGCAAAGCAGGGGAGGAAACTAAACAAACCATTACATGATTGTAAACAATCAAGAACAAACAAGAAAGAAACAGAATGCCAAATAAACAACTCCAAAGCGTTTGATATTCATACGCGAGTATTCTCAGATTCCCTTGGTAGTCTTCGGAATAACAGAATAGCAGTTCTGGGAAGTCCCAATGACGGGAAATGTAATACAAAATAAATGCATGAATATCTAATGCTTGCTTAGACTTTGGATGTTACCCCTCTCCCCAACCGCCTTCGTTATAACACCTGCCAGGGAACAGGAATCGTTCCCATGAGTGAGAAACAACTTGGTTCCGTTTACTGTAAAGAAAAATCTCTCCAGCCTATGCTAAACAAGCAGTGTATTACGAAAATATCAAGTCAACTGATGTGGGTTGCAGCCAGGATACATAAGGCGCTGAAAAGCAATTTCATACCATGAACACACTTAAAGGCAAGTCATGAATGGCAGAAGTAAGGTGACATTGCCCTCTCTCCACACAAGCTAGGACGAAGGAGGGCCAGGCAATGGCGGCTGATGACTCAGCAGATAAGACCTATAAAGTTCTCCTAACCCTCCCCTCCCTTAGTTCACAAGGATGATGAGGTTGCAATGACAAAGAAACTAACGAGTTTGAGCTGGACTTGAACCCCAGTCTGGCGTTCACCAGTCAGGGACGTTACAACATCGGCCTCAACAACCCTACTTGGTGAGAATCAGAAAAAGGGAACCTTAATACCTTTCAGATGCATAACCTTCCCCCCTTTCTCTTTTTTTTCTCTCACATATATATATATATATATATATATATATATATATATATATATATATATATATATATATATATATATACACATATATATACATATATATATATATATATATATATATATATATATATATATATATATACATATATTTTGTAAGCCCTATGCTATGACTTATGCATACCACTGTCGACTAAATACATACCAGGTGCCTAACCGGCATCGTAGACCAGCGGATATACAATGGAACTCAAAAGAACGTGACTCTACGTCATATGGAAATCAAAACCTGATTTTGGCGCTGAGAGGATCATTAAAACTCCTTGGACACAAGGTTCTCCATATATATATATATGTATATATATATATATATATATATATATATATATATATATATATATATATACTGTACATATATATATATATATATATATATATATATATATATATATATATATATATATATATATATATATATATATGTACAGTATATATATATATATATATATATATATATATATAAATATATATATATATATATATATATATATATATATATATATATATATATATATATGTACAGTATATATATATATATATATATATATATATATATATATATATGTGTGTGTGTGTGTGTGTGTGTGTGTGTGTGTTTATCAGTGACCATGTATCTATGTGGTATAAACATAAGTGTAAATAATTCATACATTGGTTATTTCTAAACCATATTGAGTTGCAAACGTTTTCAGAGAGGTTTATGCATAAACTATAAGTTTCAAAGGTTATCGTTTACAGCACACTTTACAGAGCTTTCAATACTTGATATTTGACCATTGAGATCTGTAATGATATATTCTATATTCAAATTCGTTCCCAACTAAAGTGCATGCAAATCGATTATGGAGAAAATAAAGTTATTAAACACTCTTATTAAACAAAGGACTTAAGTACCATTGAGATAAAGCTTAATACCAAATCAATGTATATAAATAAGCAGTCGGAACTACTCTAAAATCAATTCCTCCGATATTTTGCAATTTCTGAAGGGGCAACTTCACTTACCTACGAAAAATAAATATTTCAAAATATAAAATTTGAAAGCGTAGCATCAAACACTTAAATCCCTTCGTTTTTATGTCAGTTGTTATACAACCAGACGCTTATTAGCTATGCCTGGAAGGGTTTGTCACGGGATGAAATTAGAGCTAATAGTGATCCATACCTATGTGTACAGCACATTCATATACTGTATACCGCTAGCCAGAACTAAGGAGCAGAGAGATAATGTTCAATTTCGAAAGAAGAGCATTTGAGAGACGAGATATAAAATGATTAGGCAAGCAGTAAGGAGTACGATGTAAGTGATGACATTATAGGTTGGTAATACTTGCCTTCGTTGAGCGAGTTCGCACTGCAAATGGCTCTAATACAGTCCCAGGACAAACCGACCCAGACTTCGCTGAAATGCGGATACCAAAAGTTGAAACCTGGTAGATTTGTCACGTTTATTCTTAAACCAACCCACGCAGTTCCATGTAAAAGGATGACATTCCTATAGATGTGACATAATTTTGAGAAGCGATCCATTCTTTCTTGTAGACTCTATTAATCGATTTCGGATTAAAGACCAATTTTAGAAGTAGTAAACGTGGAATCACTTCTAATCTTAGCAAGTTTTGGCCATGCGTAGCTAAGATCATACCCAAGGATTTATATTTGGTGCACATCAACTTATAAAATGTATAAATGAATGACTTATACTGATTATCAGCAAATGTTCTGAATATGAAGCAAAAATTCCCCTTTTTTTGTAGGCCATTAAAAAAAGGCCACAACGTGAACCTGATAAGCCCAAGGATTCCAACGGTGAGAAATAGCTTAGCGAGGAAAATAAATAAGGATAGAATAGTGCGGCCGAGTGTACACTCAGGTAACAAAAAAGAATTATATATATCTCCCCTATATAATATAAAGGACAACTGTCTGGCTACACTGTATATACATATATATATATATATATATATATATATATATATATATATATATATATATATATATATATATATATATATATATATATATATATATATATATATACCTGTCATGCTGGTGAGAACCACTCGGAAAGCACATCTCCCACAAATCGCTTGAACGGCCGTATGATATCTGGGAGAGGGGGAGGTGGTGGGAAGGGCTGAATTTGTGTGCGCGCGCATATCTATCTAAATCTCTTGCTATCAAATTTGACGGGTCGCGTACATTAATATATATAGTGAGTGTGTGTGTATATATATATATATATATATATATATATATATATATATATATATATATATATATATATATATATATATATATATACTTATAGTGTCAGGTCAAGTCAAGATGTGTGTGCTCAAGTGAGTATTTGTGCATATTTGTGTTCGCAAACTAAAGTACACAAAGCCACGACATTCTGCAATCGCCCTCACTCTATCACTTTCTTCCCAGCGGTGCTAGTTTTCCTGACCCCTTTTTAATTTCCCTTTCTATTTGCTCTTCCTGCTCTCCCGTCTCATCCCATCGCCTGCTAGCAGAGACTTCTCCTCAAACTTTACCTTTATTCTCCCTCGAAATACTCCTTTAATCTTCTCCTCTCGCGTAATGTCACGAAGCATTTCCTTTTTAATCATGAAATATGACGGGGTAACGAGACAATATGTTTCCCTAATGAAGGAGTATATGCGCTCTTGGTAATGTGACTGATGTTACTGATAAGCTCCAGTGACAAAAGGGAGCCATTTGCTTGATATTCATGAGATCCACGATAAAGTGCTACGTGCTCTGATTGAAGAGAGGGGATTCTCAAGCAGCTTGCTTGCTCGCTTGCTTGAGTGCTTCCTTACTCTTCATTCAAGGACTATATTTAGGAACTGGATGTCAACGTGACTATCATTTCGTTTGCTGAAAAACGGTTGGGAGTTGTTTCAATTGTTTTTCTCTTATTTCAGTTTGAATTTGCATCACAAGGAGGTCTATTACGGCAAAGTATCTTAAAATACAACGCAAGTTCTGAAATAGTTTTACATTTTGATTTCAATCTGAATCTAAGGACGAATATAAAGAGCTTTATGACTATTTTTGCACAATAGAGCACATATTCCAAATTGCTTATATTCTTATTTCAATATGAATTAAACAAGACAATTTTCTTTTTCAATATATCGATTCCCATTTCATAAAACAAATGCGATAGTCTTCACGATAGTTTCTTTGTTTGCTAGACATTTAACAAACATAAAATTTGTATTTTTTTAAATTAAATTAAATATAGGAAGTAACTTTCAAAACTGATATTAGCAAAAGTACTACATTGAATTTCAAATTTAAATGAATTTCATAGTCAATAAATGAACAGTATCAAGCCTTGCATAGCTAATGCCTTCAAAATTATTAAGTTATTGATTGCAAAAGCAATATATTTTTCAAGGTCTTTTTATTAATGGACATCAGTTGTTAAATTCAATCATTTAGCGAGTATATGACGCAGCGAATATTGATACATATAAAAACCTGTCAACCCCGCAATTTCAAAATAAGCATTTGCTTATCAAATTGAAAAACATATATCAATTACTTTCTTCTAAAAACCCATTCTAATCCTTGTTATCTTAACGCTCTCAACAGCACTTCCTCAAAAATTACTGGTGAGACAACCAAGCAATAAACTGTTCGACGCTCTCTCTCTCTCTCTCTCTCTCTCTCTCTCTCTCTCTCTCTCTCTCTCTCTCTCTCTCTCTCTCTCTCAAAAAAAAAATACTGGTAAGATCCAAACAAACTGTTCGACGCTCTCTCTCTCTCTCTCTCTCTCTCTCTCTCTCCTCACCTTAACTTTTAGCTCGTTACTAAAGTCCAGTGAAGTGGAAAGAAAGCAAATAACAATCATACGTTTTCCAACTTCCGTTTAAAGTTATAACTACCCAATCAGGCGAATATATATATAAATGAGGGACTGATTGGAGAGCAAGTGGGAGAATAATTCTTATAAAAGACAACGTCCTTTCTGTCGATTTACAAGATCTTTTATTTAATTATACCAACTAAAGGACAAATAAAACAAATGCTGAGATAATGTCATATTCCTTTATAAACGGCTACTGCTCTCTCTCTCTCTCTCTCTCTCTCTCTCTCTCTCTCTCTCTCTCTCTCTCTCTCTCTCTCTCTCTCTCTCTCTCTCATTGCAATCTTAGAACTAAAGGTAAATCAAGGAAATAAATTAAATTTAGTATACAAGTAATTTTGATGAGCATAAAAACGTATGTAATGAAAAATATAATATGAATATTTGCCATTATTTCGATTTGCTTGTCTCTGTCACCGAACAAATGAAGAAGACTTGAACAAATATATACGTTTTGTATAAAATAGTGTTTTGCTTATTCCTTTGTACATTCGTTTATATGGCCAGAATCTCTGATAAATTATTCTCATCGGTATTTGCTATCAAAATATGATTCCGTAATATGCATTGACTGACCAGCGAAAGCAAATATTTGGTGCTGTTCAGTCACTCATATAAAAATCTAACTAAAAATCTAACTTATCCCTTGCAAAATATATACCATAAATGGTAATAAAACTGACAATACCTTTGTCCACTCTTTATACACATTTGAACCATTTAATTTTGGATATATCCCCCTCTTAAGAATACCTGAATCTGTCTTTATGAAATGCTAATAAGATGTGAGTTGGATACAATAGCACGAGTTAAAAAATACCAGCGTGAAAAAAAAAAATTCTCAAAATAGGATTTAGATTTAAGGAATGGTGTCATATGGTCTATCTCTGGAGCAGGGGACGTAAAAATGAGGATGTCCCACATGTAAAGGGATTAAATATGAAATGGATGGGGTCACAGACAAAAACTAAATTAACAACTGCTCAACATGACCACCACCATAGTTGTAGTGTCTTTCAGAACAAGCACTGAAGGCTTTCTAACTCCATTTTTCAATAACGGCGGCTTTCAATATCCATCCACAAACACATTTTTAAAAGAAATGTACGGAAATTAAATATAACACTCACTGATACTCTCTAGGATTAATACAGTACTCTATTAATCCTGGATATTCCCATTGAATCACTTGACAGCCAATGTCTTACACAAAAGGAACTTACCTGCAAAGAAAGAATTCAAGTTAGAATTATACACATACATTATATTATTTAGGTTATCAATGTACACATTAAAAAAAAAAAAAAAATATATATATATATATATATATATATATATATATATATATATATATATATATATATATATATATAAGTTACATACAGAGAGAGAGAGAGAGAGAGAGAGAGAGAGAGAGAGAGAGAGAGAGAGAGAGAGAGAGAGACTATTATACTCGTAAATTGTCTTATGTCGACTAATGCCGATAAACTCAAATAATAAGACCCACCAATTATTATCACCATCGATAGCGAATTCAAACTTGACACACAATTAGGGTTCATGAACTAAACAAATCAAAATTCAAGATTATCTTTAGAGTGAGAAAATAATTCAGAAAGGGGGGGGGGGGGATTTGACTGTATTTAGCTAAAGCTTTTAATAGTTAACTGATCATTGAAGTTTCTAAAGAGATAAAGTTAGAATTCGGGACGTAATTTCGTATTCCACAAATATGTTGTATAAAAGTTGTCTACTAAAGAGATTCTACAAAATATTAAATAGACAAATTCTTAATATATCTTATTTTCGCATATATACAAATCATATAATAAAATTTCAGTTTTGGGAGTGATCTTTATAATAACTATTATAAATCAATATACCTTTTATCAGAGGTAATTTTATTTTTCCAATCCTGGGACAGAAACTGTTATCGTGTAAAACTTATCATCATCTAGCGCGGTCGATACTCTAACGAGAAGGACAGTGCCCTAGAGACTGACCATATATAAAGTACATATGATCAGCGCCCCAGTGCCCTCTCCAACCAAACTAGGACCAAGGAGGGCCAGGCAATGGCTGCTGATGACTCAGCAGATATACCTACAGGCTTTCCTAAACACCCCCATCATTAGCTCACGAATCTTCGTTCTGTAACCAACAACCATGATCAGTTGTTACTTCGCCCAGTGAGGGGTTGAGATACTATCATAAACCAAAGAAACTAACGAGTTTGAGCGAGACTCGAACCCCAGTCTGGCGTTCACCAGTCGGGGACGTTACCATATCAGCCATCACAACCCTTCGGGTATTCGAAATGTTGTGAGATGGTTTTATTCCTTCGAGTCAAGCAATGAAAAGCATCTTAGAGGGAAGATCATATGCAGTGGGAGAAGATTAGCTGCAAAGCTATGGCAAATAACGAAAGGAATACCAAGAACATTAACATGATGTGAACAGTACGGAAATAAGAGACAAATTAATAAAATAAGTATTAGAGAAGATTACGAAAATAAATCTTTGCTTAGGAGAACAAAGACTAAGTTTGAGGATTTATTTCCAGAAGAAAATGTAAAGAAAATTATCAAAATTGGAAGAAGGCTTTTAAACTAAAATATATAATACATTTTGTATGAACAATCTTTTAGCAGCAAAAGGCAATTTCTTGTTATATAAAGGAAAATCCCCTTTCAAAAAAATTCTAAATAATATCACACAACTTGCTCCCTTGATATAGATTTCTACTGATAAATACACGTGTCTCTTAAACGAGGATAAAAATCTAATTTATATTCATATCTCTATGGTTTCATTACATAACCGAATCTTAAAGATGAACTTAACACTACGTTTAATATGTTATCTGACTTAAATCATATTACAAAGATCAAAACTTACATCTAACTTAGCAGTAATATGTAACGAATTGATAAGCTTTTGTTCCGTTTGCTCTTTATTTACTAAATTAGCATGTCTTCTTAGAACGAATGTTCAGATTTACTTTTTTTTCGGCAGTAGTCGTTTCTGGGAAAATTTATATCAGTTCCTTTCTGGGTGAGACTAGGAAAGGTAGTCATCAATTTGTTTGTTTCCATAAGATTCCTTTTTAGCACTTTTACGTTCATTAAGGAATGGACCCTTCACCTTTAGATCTTGAAGGGCCACAAAATAGAAAATAAACTTTAAATATTTTGTAGTTTGACTGATAATGTATAAATGAATTTCATAAGAAATTCTTATAAGGGTCTTTGTATTTTTAGAGGAATACACAATAGTCTCCTTGCTTCACCATATTCAAGTGGTTAGTTAAGCTTAAACGTTTAATATTACTTTATTAGTCTTGAGTTTGTTTTGTGATAGTTAGTATTAAACGCAAATGCAGCAATAAATAAAGCGTAACTGAATAGATAACATAATTTTGTCATTGATTAGGTGAACAACTGTAAGACACCCTTATTCAACATGAAAACCACTTCGTTTATGAGACAAAATAATGGCTGAGTTGCTTCAAATATTTAGCTGTTATTCAGCTGTTGTTGTTGTAGAAAAAACCTGTATTTATTCCTCTTCGATGTCAGGAATATTATTTTTTCTATTTAACAGTCGATCATTAAATACACAACAAACTGACATTTCATAACTGTTCTTTGCTTCAGATTACTGAAAGAGAATTTTCCTTCAACTTATTCGCGTGATTTACAAAACTCTTCGTTGGCAAAAGCAATGAAAATAGTGAAATATAGATGCGTATACGATACACACTAGTAATACTCCATGGAAAAAACAATTGAGATTGTGCAAAATCATAAAATAATTCGTGGGTAAACTTTTGTATCTTTGGAATTCCTTAGTAAACTTCCCGTGAGGCATTGTTGACTATCAAAAGTTGAAATTGTTTAGACTAGAATCAAATTATAAATGAATGCTCTAGAGCTCAATTTCCTTTTCATCACAAAGCAAGAAATTCAATGATGTTATCTTCACTTTCAGAACTTGGTATATTTGGGTTTATTCTATTCTGGAGATTAAAAGGCTAAATAAATACAATATATTGATTTTCTATTAATGAGTAAATATAGAGGAACCATCTTTGCAAGCTTTATATAAATAATAATAATAATAATAACAACAATAATAATAATAATTATGTTGTTGGTGAAAAAAAACAATAACAACTATGATATTAATTATATTTGTTATCAACAGTACATAAAACCACATGCAAAAAAACCGAAGGCATAAAAGAACTAGAATTCGAAATGCAATTTTCACCCTAATACATCACACACGAACTACAAAAATTTAGGTACTCTTCACTTTGTATCATCTCATTCCTTTTCCCATCATGCTTCTGCATTCACTCACTATTGATCTTGCTCTCAATATATCTCTCTGATATTGCTCACACATATTTTATTTTTTTCTCATGGAGCGAAGTGAAGAGCTTGCGCGGGCGTTGAAGAGACAAATTAGATGTAAATGTAAATGAGCATCTGGTTCAGTGCTCTCTTTCTCTCTCAAGAATATCCGAGATACCTACGCCGGGAATATTAATGGTGCCTAATGTAGGCCCCTTCCCCCACCATCTCTCTTAACGGAGAGACCCTCAAAACTTCCCTGTTTGGTTCCTGGTAATGATGATGATGATCTTCGCGTTGATGACGTTGATACCTCAGATTCTTAGAACGGATGATGATTACGATGATCCTCTGGGTATTGTTTTCTTTTTAATATGTGTAACTACACTTCCAGCACTCTCTCAGTCCAGCTTCAACGAGTCATTAGCTTTTTAAATTTATGGCGTAATTCTCAGGCGCACGTCCATAAAACGAGATCAAATCTTTATGAATCATTAGGCAAGAGGAGGTAGGGAGACTAATGAGACGGGTTACAATTCCCTTTGCTTCGCTGTGAGGAATTAAGATACCTTTAAAGGGGTATTGCTAAACCCCAAAACAACACCCCCACCTTTTTTTCTTTAGCTAAGGCAGCAAGAGAGATCATGGCCTCAGTTTGCCTTTTACCTGTAAAACGAAATCGCCTTCATTAACCGAGCCAGCTCACTTGCTCTCCTTACAACCTTCTAACACATATAAATTATGGTTAAAGGGAGACGCCGCCCTCGTGCAAGGAGATTCCCACTGGCGCAAAATTGACCATCAGCGACACCCTTCCTGATCCCTAGGACCCCCCGAAATGGAGAAGGGTTGAAATTGCATTATACGTATACAAATTTTTAACGCCTATCTCACCCATTGCTTTGATATAGGATGTGAACTAATAATACCTCATCATGCAAACGTGCACTTTTCTTGAATGTTCAAATGTATTTCAAATTTATTTTTTGCACGAATACCTACGATCTGAAAATGTCTTAATATTCAAGATATTATTATTATTATTATTATTATAATCATTATTATTCGTATCATTATTACTAATAGCTAAACTATAACCATGATTGGGAACGCAGGAAGGTTCAAGCCCAAGGGCTTTAACAGGGAAAATAGCCGTTAGGAAAAGAAATAAGGAAACAGAATATTGTGCCAAGAGCGTACCCTCAAGCATGAGAACTCTAACCCAAGGGAGTAAAGGATTATAGTACAGAGGCTATGGAACCACCCAAAACTACAGAACAAAAGTTTGATTTTGGAGGTCTGCTTTTGGAACAAATGCTATCCCAAATGGACGCTGATCATTTGTATATATGGTCAATCATTATGGCATTGTCCCTTGCCTCTGCCATTCATGAGTGGCATTTAAATCCTTTAACCACAGTCGTGCAATTAACAAGTGAATGCTGCCGTGTATTGCAGGATGAACTACCTGGTAATGCGGCTTTTGTATAAATGTTTGAAGCGAGTAAGTGGGTTCATTCATGACTCGGCTTTCAAATGATGGCTATAGCTGTTAAATTGGGTTGCTATTCCTCTGTAGACATTGTTACATGCAACGATATAATATATTTATATATATATATATATATATATATATATATATATATATATATATATATGTATATACATATATATATATATATACATATATACATATATATACATATATACACACACAGACACACACACACACACACACACACATATATATATATATATATATATATATATATATATATATATATATATATATATATATATATATATATATATAATATAGTATATATGTATGTGTGTGTACTATCCATATGCTTTTCCCCCTATTGGATGGGATATTAGCTTTCCAGTTCTAAACAATTCATTTGTATATATAGATCAATACCATCAATATCATCAGTGTAGATACAGTGCCGATATACAGAAAATAAAGAATTCCCAAATGTTTTAAATTCTGTGCGTAACAAATTAAAACCGCAGGAAGGTAATTTTCATCACGGCATTGTAAAAACATCAATTAATTAATCCATGTGTCGCCAAAAACATTTTCTCTTTTAACGGAAAAATTTTAATAAGCACAAATTGCGTGTTGAATGGGAAGCCCTCGTCCTTCCTCCCAGCTAGTTTTTTTTTTCTTTCTTTTTTTTAATCTGATGTTCTTTCTAACGAGTATTTTGTCATTGATTAAAACAGGAAACGACGTTTGGCAGCCATTCAATATATATCTGAATTGTATCAAAAGAAGAGTTCTCACTTTTTGAAGGGAGAGGGGAAAACAGCGAAGAAAATGGTCAAACATTGCTCAGATACTGATACCACCTGCAACAATTATTTCCACTTTCCCCAATCTATGTAGGCTACTTAGTTACAGAATATATTCAATTGTCTTTCAATCCATAATAAATTACGATATATAGACAATCTTCCATTACAAAAGTATATGAGACCCAACTTCAATATCTTGTCAATTGGTAACAGTTGATCAGTTTTTATAAAGACGGTCTGTTAATAAAAATTTTTGTACAATTATTATAGCAAATACCTTTCATAAAGAGAATTTGAATTCATCTCGTCCTTTATTTTTGGGGTTAGGGTTTTAATGTCACGCAAGTGAAACGCAAATACTCAAATGAATGAAAAGTATTTCACTTGATAATAAAACTATCAACGATTCACAACTCATCTACTCTCAAGAATCATTCAGATTATAAATTCCGGAGAGAGATAAAATTACAAACAAAACACTATGTACACCTTTTTACTATGAGCTGGAACGCCAGAATATAGCATCTGCAGAACATTTATCAAATTATTCCATAAAAACACACAAAAATTAAGAAAAATTTCAACACCACGGTTACATTCGGTGACAAAACAAAAAGAGAGGATATATTCTAATATAAAACAGTAGTTCCAGGATAAAAGGCGACCTTTATGGTAGGTCATAAGGTAGGGGAATCCCTTGGGCCTACTAAGAGAGCGGATGGTTTTTGCCAAGCCCACCAGGCGTGTAACTTATCTTTAACCTTTTCCAACGGGATATTTGAGGTTTTAATGAACCATCTGTACATCTTTACAGGACCTTCAAGAACTGTTTTTGGGTTGTAATGTTTTTCTACCATATATATGTATATATATATATATATATATATATATATATATATATATATATATATATATATATATATATATATATATATACATACATAAATACATCTATATATACATATAGAAATGTGTCTCCATACATCAATATCTACAAAATCTTGGAAGAATCATATTTTCAAAACATCATACCGCATTAGTCCTTCTTACACATAATCCAAATGTTGTATTTGGCAAGCACACTAATGTTTAGTGTTTACCAATATTATTACACAGACACACGCACGCACGCAGAGTTTCATTTATATTACACGCACGCGCACACACACACATATATATGTATATATATATATGTGTGTGTGCGTGTATATAAAATATATATATATATATATATATATATATATATATATATGTATATGTATATATATATATATATATATATATATATATATATATATATATATATATATATACATATACTGTATATATATATATATATATATATATATATATATATATATATATATATATATATATATATATATATGCATTTGCATCGAAGCATCACGTTTACTGTGTTTTACATAACACACACACACACACACACACACACACACATATATATATATATATATATATATATATATATATATATATGTATATATATATATATATATATATATATATATATATATATATATATATATATATATATATATATGCATTTGCATCTAAGCATCACGTTTGCTGCGTTTTACATACACACGCATATATATATATATATATATATATATATATATATATATATATATATATATATATATATATATATATTTATATGTGTGTATGTGTGTATGAACTGCTATTTGCATAGGTGCAGGAAAACATGAAAACATTGACACAGTCTCTCCCAAAGCACAGTAATAAAAAAATAGAAAGGCCCCTACAGGAGAAAATACATGAGGTATGGACAAAAACTCATTTGAAATATCTCGTCCTAAAATTGCAATTTAGAAAGGTGGCTTTCATTTTTTGGCCAACATCAGCATCAAATTACATTCCTCGTCGTATGGTCACTTCTGCATACGATAGAAATTCCACTGCAAATTAGCATGATCTGCTTTTAAGGCCACAGGCGGAGTCCTTCATTCCAGCGAACAGTGGCACCACCGAAAGTAATTCACATCCAAAATAGAAAGAACCACTGAAAAAATTACGCTCTCGAATTACCCGAAGTTTAGCCGAAAAACATTGTTGAATGGATCCCAAATTACTTCCTGGAAACGATGTTTAATGAACGAAAGACGTGAGATACATTTACTGCCGATGATTACAATAATAACCTGACAAAAGTTGAATTACGCCCAAAAAAAATATACATTTATGTCCGAACGACTTCCATTTTTTTTTCTTTCGAAATTTATTTTTATGTTTGGCAACTCTACATATAAAATGGTTTTAGTATCTTTTTTTTTCAGAAATATACAGATAGTTTGAAATCACACCATTACACGAATTTAAAGTGAATTTGGCTGCTTTTCGCGTTAACCATAAGAAAGGAAGAGAAAAGTAATTCCTTAACCCTCGATTTTTCACTCATACTTCAAAGAATATATTTATTCCGTTAAAAATTTCCATTTTCTATAGTAAACATTTAATGGGACAAAAGGTGAGAAAATTCTCAAATTTGTAAGAAATAGAAGCAATCATAGACCTAGTTTCAAGTCGGGAAATGAAAATAAATTTCCGAAAAAATACTCGATACGATTTAGTACGAAAGTTGAATGCAACGGTTTTTTTTAATGTAGAGAGACCTTTTTTTATGAAGCAGGTTGCCATAGTCTCTTTTTAAAGTTTATATATAAGATACTGATCTTGAAATATTTCATATTGTTATTCATCATTAATGTATAGTTTATTTGCT
The DNA here is from genome assembly GCF_036898095.1 of Palaemon carinicauda. Taxonomy (NCBI): domain Eukaryota; kingdom Metazoa; phylum Arthropoda; class Malacostraca; order Decapoda; family Palaemonidae; genus Palaemon; species Palaemon carinicauda. The sequence continues at coordinate 44,572,652 of NC_090762.1, read as the reverse complement.
TTCACCTTATTTCCTTTCCTCGCCGGGCTACTTTTCCTGTTAGATGATGATGATGATAATAATAATAATAATAATAATAATAATAATAATAATAATAATAATAATAATAATAATGGAATAAAGTTACGTGTCCTAAATAGTGTTTTTCTCTCCCATAAAGTTATGTGGAAGAGCATCCAACAGTATCGTGTTTATTTTATCTTAAGAGATTAAAAAAAAATAAAAATAAAATACGAATACTATTCATATTACTAAACATAAATAGTTACATTTCCACGGGGATCCAATGAGTAGGTAATCAACCAAACCAGTTTACCAAAAATACATGGAAAGAAAATAATATATAAAAGAATGTTAAATGAAACAAGGGCAATCGAGAGATTTTTGACCTCCGCCAAAGGTTAATGGAGTCCTCCATGGCCTAAGATATATCTGTGGTGGAAATTTCGTCAAAATACATAATTTTTTTTTATGCTATCTTTAAAATGGTAAAAAATGGAAATCCGTATCCGGATCATCTCCATGACCTGAGGTGTGTCTGCGGTAAAAATTTCATCAAAATCCGTTTAGTAGTTTTAACGTAGTCCTGTCCACAAACACAGACAAATAAATAAATAATTAACCGACTCGAAAACATTACCTCCTTAGCAGAGGTTATAGATAAGTCAATACTATATTCTAATTTACAGACAGATATAGATAAAAAAAAAATATCCTCCATTTTAACGGTGATGAAGAACGGCATTTAAAAATAGCTTTGCATTCGTGCATCATCATTCATAGCACTATCAGGATACTTTCCCATAGTTTTGCAGTGAATGTAAAAAAAAACTGCAAATACAAGAAAAATACCAACACGAGAAGATTTTCTTAAAAGAAAGAATAATACTCCAACGAAATGACACATAGTAGTTCTAGAACAAGGAGAGGGGGTCAAACACTCACCGAGTTCACCACCTCTGCCAAGTACAGTACACTGACATTTTCTCAAATACCTGAATGTGAGAATTTTCTAGTCTAGTATACTAAAAAACCTATCGCGTACCTACTTCATTGCCTTTAATTGTACAAGTGCAATTAGGCTTAACATACAAGATTACACACAAACACACACATACACCACACACACATATATACCACACACAAACGAGATATATATATATATATATATATATATATATATATATATATATATATATATATATATATATATATATATATATATATATATATATATATATATATATATATATATAGCGAAATTTACGTACCTAAGAAGCTATAAGTAGATTTACTAGAGTTAAAAATCGTATAAAACATTACCAAGTAAAATATTTACAGTATTTAAACTTGCTTCCATTCATTACAAAATTCCATACAAACATTATCAAGGTAACTGTCTGTTTAAATTTACTTCCATGTCAAGAAATCATTTAATGAGAGGATTTATTTGTATACAACGGAAACCAAGATGATTTAAACTTAATGAAGGATTTTACTTTGATAATGGTGGAGAATATGCTGCAATTTATTTTCCACTGTGCAAACAAGGTTGCTCACGGCAACAAAACCAGATGCGCAATTTATTATCTTACACACTGGTCATTGCATTTTTATTAAGCCCATTTGTTCTTTACGATACTGGTTACTAGTTAGAGCTGCCAAGGGCAACAAAACATTTGAGAAATTTATGATTCGATATTTTTGTTTTTGTATTCGTATTAAGGGTTTTAAATTAAAAGCATTAATCCAGTTGACACTGGCCATGTGAAAAGGGAAAAAATTTCTAGATCACCAAAGTATAAAACTATTGACAAAATATAGTGTTTTTACTCGGCTAATCGTGTTTTGATTTCTTTCCTTTTTACAATATTTTTTAATTCTTAAAGAGAAATTTTAAATTATAACATTGCACACTGTATGATTATTGTAGCAATAACCGTTTGCTTGATTTATCTGCAACTATTCCAGTTAGGGAAAATAACTTTACATGAAGTGTGATTTACTCGCACACCAAATATTTCGAATCGTAATCGTCAAATGGGTCCCAGCATCTACTATAGACTTGGTCAGATAAAAGAAAGCTGAACTTTTCTGGCCCCAAATATGACAATAAAAAGGTGTCCCTTATTGAAAGATACATATGTATATTGTATTCCACCAATAAGCCAGCTAGATGTTAATGGTAAAGCGCATGCTAACATAAATCCTGAAATGCAGCTAGCACTCAGGTTCCCACAGTCTCAAATAGACAACTTACATATGTGAATATCAACACACACATCTGTGGACACAGGGACCAGATATACAGTAAGGTACTTAAGTGAATACATATACTTATAGAAAATGCAGAAGTTCTCATTAAAGATTACAAATCTACACCAAATCAACTATCAAATAATTCAAATGTGTAAAATTACTCTATAGTTTAGTTAATGCGATTAATTACCAGTAAGCTACCTTTGGAGTAAAAATAAAACTTATATTGTCAAATAACTTTACTTTACGAAAGGCATTAGCTCAGAACCCTACAAACAAGGCCAACAGGACATTGATATCTTTAATTTATCCACTAGCTGCTGGCATGAGAAGTAACGAAAGAAAATGGTTACATATTTTACAAAATCTGTTCTTTAAAGTTTTTACTAAAACTTAAATTTCGAAAGGTGCAGGTTGTGAAGACCTGGTTAATTGAAGCCTTTCAGTTTGCAGTTCGATCAAAAGAAACCTAACAATCTCTTCCCTTACTGATCTGCGCTACCAAATTCGTCTGTAAATAGCTCATACGTCCACCAACGCCCAGCTCTCTCTCTCTCTCTCTCTCTCTCTCTCTCTCTCTCTCTCTCTCTCTCTCTCTCTCTCTCTCTCAAAAAAAAGAAAAAAAAGAAAGAAAAAAAAAGAAGAAGAAGAAGAAGAAGAAGAAGAAGAAGAAGAAGAAGAACATTTAGACTGTCTCAAGCAGGCTTTACATAGTAAACACTTATTCGTTCAAAGATATTATAAATATTCTTTGATAAATTTTGTTAAGCGACAGGTCTTAAACTGACATACTGATAGACAAGCATATGAACTTCACTGATCGAAATAATGACTCAAAACCAGAACACTGTATCTCTATAGTATCTTAACTATAATTACAGTTGGAATATATTGAATGGTATCTATTTTACGTGATTCGCAACGCCCTGTCAATATTTCAACTGTAGCTTTGGTTACATATTACAATTTCACTTCAGAGAATGAACAAAGGCGTACATAAGTATGTATGAACATGTGTCATCTTGGTACTTGACGGCAGCATGTTAACAATTAGCGATCTGAAACACCAACCCAAATTTTTTAAAAACTAGAAATTTCAACCTGAAGTTTTCTCATTGTATAAAAGGTTGTTGAAAGGGCACTGCTCATATTAATGTTTCTGGCATATCATGGAATCTAGATAAATCTTTCAGCAACGCTAGTTTAATGAATCTCTAAACAGCCAGTCTGACAAAATTATTATATGCACTTGGAATTAAAAAAAAAGTATGTTACACTTGTCAGAAACTTCTAAACTAATAATCAGGTAAAGTTTGCATGTAAAATCGGTCTTAATTAAAACCAGACTGAGTTACGAGATCTGAAATAACGGTTATTATTAACGAAAAAGAAAATGCAGTATTTGCTCTCTAAATTACTTGCATAGGAAGGCTGGTGGAACCTGTAAACAGGTTATAATTAATATCGAACTTGACAGAAAAATATCAAACAGAAACAGCATGAAAATGTTAACTCGCAAAGGAAAGAGAAAACGGTGAATTCAAGTTATAAAGTCAAAACTATGGATAAAGATGTAATTATTTCTATGATTCAAAATATGCTAACACAAATGCTAACAAAAAGTATGTGTGTGTATATATATATATATATATATATATATATATATATATATATATATATATATATATATATATATCTATATATATATATATATATATATATATATGTTTATACATTTACATATTTACATGTATGTGTATATGTATATACAATAATATAAAAATCTATACTTTATATATACATATATATATATATATATATATATATATATATATATATATATATATATATATATATATATATATATATATATATATATGGATACAAAAACACACTTATGCATGTATATACTACTTCTACCACTAACCATGTAGGAAATTAACAATTAACAAATGAATATCATAATGATATAGATTTCATCATTAAAGGGATGGAGATTTACATAAAATTCACATCTTTATCAAGTAACTGCTATGAAAATTTCAAATTAGTGAATGTCTTAAAAAGTTTGTTAGTATGCATAATTTTTTCTATCAAAACTTTGTTTTAATCTTTGTCCATGTATTTGTTTTTCTCTAAAAATAGATGAATCACTTAGAAAATATAAATGTATCTTTGGAAAAATAATCCAATTCATCTGATAAAAAAAAATAACAAAAAAGATAAGAAATAATCAATAGTAATATTATCGGTTACCATAAAAATATTAATAACAATATTACATAATTTTGACTGTTCATTATTTATCAAATAGGTTAACAATTAACTAAAAAGTATTTCTCAGGAATAGTCACAGACAAGTTATGAGTCTCGTACTAAAATGCTGTGATATCACAAAGGCAAAGGAATATTATAAATTCTAATCTCGCACTTGCTTCAGATAATTTCAGTGCCTTTAAATAATATATTCTTTATACTCCCTTGTCCATTAACATTTCAAACACATGAGCCCAGAGGCATCAATCAATTAAAGAGATTATCGAAAGAGAAAGGGGAGAACCTATTGTATTTCCTTACATTTACTATTTTGTTAATAGTAAAGTGATGGATACAGAATTCTATAACTTATTTCTCTTATTTTCATATTTTTTTCTCTTTTGCAAACTATACTTTCATATTTTTTCATATTTTGAAAACTCTACTTTCATATTTTCTATTTTTTGTAAAACCTATTTTCATATATATTTTTTTTTATATATTTTGAAAACTCCATTTCATATTTTTCACCTTTTGCAAACTCTACTTTCATATTTTGTTTATATTTTTTAAACTCTACTTTCATATTTTATATCTTTTGTAAAACCTATTTTCCTATTTTGGAAACTCCATTTTCATATTTTTACCTTTTGTAAACTCTACTTTCATATTTCTTTTTTATATTTTGTAAACTCCATTTTCATATTTTTACCTTTTGTAAACTCTACTTTCATATTTCTTTTTTATATTTTGTAAACTCCATTTTCATATTTCTTACCTTTTGTAAACTACTTTCATATTTTCTTTTATATTTTGTAAACTCTATTTTGTATTTTCATACTTTGTAAACTACTTTGTAATTTTTATATTTTGTAAACTACTTTTATACGTTTTATCTCTCGTAAACAAAGTATCAGTTTTATCTACATTTATTAAACATTAACTCTCAAATATACCAATTTCTCACTGATGGGTTTTAGGTAGCAGTAATTGAAGTATTTCTTTAATAACTGCTATCATATTCATGAGCTCATAAGGATACAAAATTCATATATTTCCTTACTCTATATCTTGATATACTATAATCTTCATAATGACACTACAAACAAAATGAATAGCTGTGGCGTAATGACATAATGCTAATCTAGTAATTTTTGACATACCTTCTATTTCGCTTTCAACAGGCCTACAACCAAATAGCTTTTTACGGTATAAGCATAAACAAAAATGTTGCTAGTAATATTAGCAACCTGACTATCGGTAAGACGTTTAAAATAGGAAAATTTACCAAAAACAAATGCTTCTTGCATTTGATGATAAAACAATTTCTAAAATATATAACAGGGTGATACTGATGATTCAATATAAAGATAAAATATATATTCAGAGCAAATACATTTTCATAAAAAACTGTATATGGAAAAAGCGATGAAACACTTTACTCCCTCTGACATTTCAAGTTCATAGTAAAAATGAAAAGCATAATGAAATTCCTTTGAAACGGATACATAAGTTTTGGTGTCTATGTATAGTAAGACGATTAACCAAAACTTTGAATGGCAGAAATCACAACGGCAAGAAATGATTCTGAATGGTATGATATCAAACGGAAAGAAACGGTTCTGAAAGGTATAATTTAAAACGGTAAGGTAAAGTTGGCTTGAACTCCAGTTCTCTTTCTCATAACCGACTCATCCTCAGAAGGTAACGCTGAATAGGGGCGCTTTGACAGGAACAAGTTACCAGTTCACTGGGTCAACTCAGGGTTTCATTCACCTGCCCAACATCGTTTGGCAACTTTGAAAAAGCTTTCAAACCACGGATTATTCATTTTCAAGGGGTGTTCTGCTTCAATAACTTGCTCTGCCTGCATGTCATGTTATTTGACATATACTATGCCTTCCCAATTAGTTCAATTTACGTATGTAGGGAATGTATTCTGCGAAAGCCTTTTGATCAACTAGTTATCTTTTATATTTTTCCATAAGGATTTACGAAACTGGCGAACATGAACCGGTGCAAGAGATTGGTTGGAGGGGGGGAGAGGGGCTAGTTTTACTATGATATCAGAGTTGAGAAATTGGGCAGCAAAATAGAAGAAAGGAAGCATGAACAGAGGAAAATCCGTTGATTAAAAAGTGGGTGCAAATATACTTAGATAATATCTAATTATACCTAAGGATGATTGGTTCCATATGATTGGTAGTACGTAAATTCAATAATATGACGCTGAAAAAATATGAGAAAGATAGAACGATCAACCACTAAAAATATTACAGCAATTTTGCTGACAAAATTATTCAGATTGTCCATCACGATAATCCCTCTTTTCTTCGAATGAACCTCATCATTAAAAAAAAAAAAAAAAAAAAAAAAAAAAAAAAAAAAAAAAACCAGCAAACTTAAAAACAAGTTAGTAAGTGTCTGAACAAGAACAGCCCACCTTTTTCTGAAAGAGAAAACAACGCACTTCAATCCCCCCAGTGTGATTTCAAAGCCCATCGCTCAGGTATCGGCCCGATGTACCATAGGGAACTATTTGATATTCTGACGGCCGACATACAGCAACGTTCGTTTCGGCAAAAGAATATTCTACAATGAGTATCTCACAAATCCCGGTCAAAAAAGCGAAAAATGACTGAGGATTAGGCCAGCTGATAACAAATTGAACGTCCGAAGTACATGACACGCAGAATTTTTGTATCAGCACTGAAAGACTGTCAACATTCATTCATATATCCACGTGTATAACTACTACACAAATACATGCATATGAAGATACATGTATGATTACGAACATATATTTGAGTTTATGTATTCGTATATGTAGATACATCAACAACAAAAATGCAGCCGTTTCTAGTCCACTGCAATGCAAAGGCCTCAGACATGTTAAGTAATGTCTGAGGTTTCTCCAGTTTTCATTACCACGCTGGACACTACGAATCGGTGTTGGGAGTTTTTCGTCTGATCGCTCACAGCAAACAAACCTAATATGGCTGTCCTGACAAGAACAGCTTTGTAGATCATGGCAATAGGCAAACCCGTTAAGGTATCCACACTAAGAAAATGGAAGCAAGTGAAGAAGACATTAACAGTAATTTAAAAAAAAAAATTGTATTGAAATCAGCACGAGATATATGGAAAAGTTCCTAAACAAGATCACGGAAAACTATGAGAAAAAAACAAAAACTTAATAAAGAAAATATTGGGAATGACAGTAAAATCCAAGAGAGATGAAATAGAATCAGCAAGAACTATATAAAACAATAAGTAAACTAAAAACCCAAGATATTCGTAAACATAACCAGACCTCAATAGAGGAACAAGGCACCAACAGATGTTTGCGTAAAAGGATGAAAATGGTAATATTGTCCACAATACAGATGGAGTGATACAAATTTCAGAGGATTTCTAAACAATGCTATAAAATAGTGATACTGTACAAGAAATAACTTCACCAATAGAAATAATGAAACACCTGA